>NC_133328.1:570359680-570659680 GCF_042186555.1 Aquarana catesbeiana
CCTAGGAGACAGCCCAAAAGAAAGGCAAGCAATAAATATAATGCAAGATTTCATCAATAATTTTTTTATTGTCAAAAATTATATATCCTGGCCCATTGCAATGGCCCCCCTACCCATAAAATAATTAACATATTGCTGTCTAACTTGACGGGCACTTTGGGGGGCCAAGCCAGTACGGACAGTATCCAGGCCTGTAAGGTTGGCTTCTATTTGTCCGGCCTCAGGCCCAACTGTGCCTATATAATTTGGAGCATGCTTATTTAAAAAGTTGTGCAGAATGCAGCACGATAAAATGATAAAATTAAGTTTGTATTCCGCCAAATTAATGGCTGTTTGAAACAGGCGGAACCGGCTGGCCAGAATTCCAAACGCATTCTCAACCACTCTTCTAGCTCTGGCCAGCCGGTAATTAAAAACCCTCCTCTCCGGGGTGAGTGTTCTTTGGGGGAATGGCCTCATGAGGTGCTTGCTGAGAGCGAAGGCTTCATCGGCAATGAAGACAAAGGGGAGTCCTTCCACGTTATCCTCATCAGGTGGCAATCCCAGGCCACCACTCTGGAGACGCTGGCAGAACTCCGTCTGGGCAAATACTCCTCCATCCGACATCCGGCCATTCTTCCCCACGTCCACATATAAAAAATCATAGTGTGCCGACACCACCGCCATTAAAACAATACTGTGGAACCCCTTATAATTAAAATAATATGACCCCGAATGGGGTGGTGGCACAATGTGGACATGTTTCCCATCTATAGCCCCTCCACAATTGGGAAAGTCCCAACGGCTGGCAAAATGGGATGCCACAGTCTGCCATTCCTGTGGCGTTGAAGGAAACTGGGAAATCAAACAAGAAAACCAAAATCAATTAATTTGGAAGCTAACATTGCAAGAAAATTAGACAATTAAAAACATTATTCCACAGCATCAGTATAACATTCAATAATTTAATTGTTCTGGAATAACTAATATGGAAAGGCACACTTATCAGATTGCTCACCCCCTCTGATGGAACATTGATTACATTTTAGGGGGTTGTGAAATCCCTAAAAAAAATTACTTTTAGGACACGCAGGAATTTAGGGACTAAAAAGGCTACAAGACTGCAGTTGTCGCACTCTGCAGGTGCAGTTGCTAACCAGCTTACAGTAAATGAGGTAATGTAAAAAGGCATTCATGTTGCAAGGAGTACACAATCACATGCAAGGGCAATTAATGAAAACACTTTGAGGCTTGCATATGATTTGATGATGGAAATCAGCAGAGCTTCTGCTCATTTACTAAAGCACTGGAACAAATGCACTTGTAGAGTGCACATGCATTTTGCAAAGTGCAACATATATTTGCTTTAGACAAATCAACACCACAGAACATTCCAGCAAATTTTAACGAGGGTGGGGGTGGGGGGGTTGTGAAATCTAGATAATTGCTCATTAGCAGCAAACTATTTGGAGTGAGTTTAGGTGGGGGGGGGGGTGGGGTTGTGAAATCTAGATAATTGCTCATTAGCAGCAAACTATTTGGAGTGAGTTTAGGTGGGGGGGGGGGTGGGGTTGTGAAATCTAGATAATTGCTCATTAGCAGCACACTATTTGGAGTGAGTTTAGGTGGGGGGGGGTTGTGAAATCTAGATAATTGCTCATTAGCAGCACACTAAATACACTCAAACAAAATACATTCCAAATGAGTAGACTAGGTGGATATGTTCCCATCACTTCATGCTGGGAAGGTTATTGAAGGAAAATATACATGCATGACAAAAAATAACAGGAAAAAAATCCAGCATGTGTGAGGATAAAAAGGGGACATTCACACTATATTGCAATGATGGTAAGTAGTGTTTGAAGCAAGAAATACATTATATTATCAAAGATTACATAAAAGAACATGTGATGCTAATAAAAGAAAAATATCTTACCTTAATATAGTCCTTCTGCAGGACCTGTATGATGGCAGAACAGGTCTCTGGGATAATGATCCCCAGAGCCTGGGGGGAGATGCCTGTCGAGAACTTAAGGTCCTGCAGGCTTCTCCCTGTGGCCAAATACCGCAAGGTAGCGACCAGCCTCTGCTCCGGAGTGATGGCTTGCCTCATGCAGGTATCCTGCCTGCTGATATAGGGGGTCAGCAAAGCCAACAAACGGTCAAAAACGGGGTCCGTCATCCGGAGAAAGTTCCTGAAATCCTCAGGATTATTCTCACGGATCTCACGGAGCAAAGGCATGTGACAGAACTGGTCACGCTGAAGCAACCAATTCTTGGTCCATGAACTCCTCCTCGCCCTGTTCATGGACTGGTCTTGGGCTGAAGAATAAACTACAGCACCAAGCACATACAATGCACGAGCTCGACGACGAGTACGTACAGGTAACATGGCTTCAAAACGGTCGGCTGGTCAGAACGCACTAAACAGAACGCACTGAAGAACAGCAAGGCCTGTGAAGAACGACCTGAAAATCAGGAACGAGCGGCCAATAAAACAAAGATTTCTCAATGCCAACTGACCAAACGCACTGAAAAGCAGATACAAACCTCACAAGCACAGACTGAACAACAGTTAAAACGAACTGAAAAATACGAGTCTCACAAGCGCGAATCGTCTCTCACCAAACTTCTACTAACACGAGATAAACACGAGATTAGCAGAAGGAGCCCAAAGGGTGTCGTACGGGCTATTGAACTTCCGTTTTATAGTCTCGTCGGACTTGGTGTACGTCACCGCGTACTAGGCTGTCGTACTTTTGTGTGGTCGTGTGTGTGTAAGTCCGTTCGTAAGAAAGTCTGCCGCAAGTCCGCCGAAGGTACGTCGGAAGTCTGTCGGACAGGCTGTCGGACTTTTGTAGACGAAAAGTCCGACCGTGTGTACGCGGCATTATGGTTTTAATTTGTTTGTTCACAAACTGTTACCAGCTTGTAAAGCAGCTGATAAAACCGAACTGTCGCTACCCTTGTATGGGATCAGTTAGGAAATGTAAGTTACTCTTCCGTAGTCATGAACACTGTCCCTATCTTTGCAACAAATGCTACCACAGATTTGAGACAATACTTTCCCAATTGCACATAATATTGATTTAAAAATGTGCATAACATATCTGTTATGAAGAATTCTGTTCAGTAAAAGACACATAACCATAAAAACACTGCTCCAGGTTGGTCTGCCTGTCCTCTTACCCCAATCCACACAACAGGTGCTGGTACAGTTCACAGCTGCATAAGTTTCAGGTAAGAGTGGATGATCACACACAAGGTCATGGAAAATCCAGGCACTTTATTCAGTGTTCCAATAGACAAAATATCATAGCATTCACAAAAGACACTGGGTGGTTAGCGCGTTTCATGCATATAGCGCTTACTCATAATACAGCGTTATGAGTAAGCGATTTGTGCATGAAACACATTAATAACCCTGGTACTTTATTCAATCGGTTTGTTAGGCTGCTTTTCATCAAAATAAAGTACCTGGATTTCCCATGACATTGTGTGTGCGCTTATCCACTGTTACTTGCTCAGTTAAAGAGTTGCAAGAAAGCGACTTTGCCTCAGTTTGATATTGAGTGTGATTAGCTGCAAATGGAGTGGGTGTAATTGCTTAGGGCTGCAAGCGGTTGGTCAGTAAAGCGCTACTACTTCAGCAATGGTCTATACCTTTGGAAGAAGAAGTGGTGGTGATCAACTATAATGGTCAGTTGGAAGCAGTGATTGGGTAGATTCCCCTGGGGCACTGGCTCTGCTCTTGAAAAGTATGCTGAATGTGTCCGGACCACCTTAGTAAATGAGGTTACTGAATTAAAGTGTTAAGTACTCTTCTCTATAAACAATAAATTATCAAAAAATAATTAAAATGGGACTTTGAAGGTACTCAGAAACATAGTCTCATATACTGTTAAAATTTAACAACTGTTTATTGGATATCCAATAAACAGTTGTTAAATTTTAACAGTATATGAGACTACATTTCTGAGCACCTCCAAAGTCCTAAACGTATTCTTTTTGGATAATTCTTTCAATTGGGGATGTGGTGCTGTAAACACTATATCAGTGATGGAGAACCTTGGGACCCCAGATGTTTTGGAACTACATTTCCCATGATGCTCAATTACACTGCAGAGCATCATGGGAAAATGTTGTTCCAAAACATCTGGGGTGCCAAGGTTTGCCATCACTGTACTGTATCAATTGCCCTGACTACTTTTGAAATTCTAGAAACAATGAATATCTGTGCTGTAAACCTGTGGGATGTGGGGTGTATCTTCACACCATCCCTGCAAAGCTACTGGCATAAGGGCGTCCCCTCCTTTAAGTTTAACCTCCCTGACGGTTTTCCCGAGTGTAGCTCGGGGTTAAATTTCAGCACCATTAGCGGTAACCCCGAGCCACACTCGGGATTGCATTGCAGGATCCTGGTGCAGTATACTTACCTTGTCCCCAGGATCCTGCGATGTCTCCCCACTGTTTCAGTGGGCTCTGTTCTCTGCCCAAAGCCTCTCTGTGCCAGGCTCCGTTCCCTGCGAGCGGCGCAACGCACGGGGCGGAGCCCGGCGGCAAATTAAAAAAGGGGAAAAATCATAATGCATACAGTACACTGTAATCTTACAGATTACAATACTGTGTGAAATTATTTCACATCCCTTTTGTCCCCAGTGCTTTGTCCAATGCCCTGGATGCAGTTTTATATTATATATACTGTTCTTTCTGCCTGGAAACTGGAAATTGTCCATAGCAACTAAAAAGTGTCCCTTTACATCAAAAGTGGCTTTAGACCAGCTACAAAACAGCGATAGTATATTAGAACACTTGCAGAGTTGAGCGATAGTGAATCGCGGGGAAATTAATTTTATTATTATTATATTATTATTTTTTATCATTATTTATAATTATTTACTATATTATAATTTATGATTTTGTGTTTCAAACTTCATCATACCCGGGATATCTACTAGACTCTCGGTGGACAGATTTAAGTGTGTTATTGCTAAGAATTACAGGCCTACAATATAAAATGCCAAATTTCTATGCAAAATAATTGTACTGCTTTGAGACGCAAAAATCTGAAATAATCATACAACCCGGATGCTAGGGGGCCTCCCTCACAAGCTATTGGCCTTTGGAATACCACTTTCTGTCCAAAACTTTGTACAGTCTTTACACTTCAAGAAGGGGGGAATGTGAGGGGGAAGGGTCACCACTGTCACACATTTGTTTGCATTTTCATATGCAATATTTTACATACTGTATACTTAACAAAAAATACATTTTAGTATTTAGTTGTGATTAGAATGAATGAAGAAAGAAGATGTATGCAAAACCATTATGTAAATATCCCGGTTGATGACTTTGACTTAAAATGGTTCTAAAGGCAGAAGGTTACGTGAGCCCCATTTCGATCCAGCGATGTTGCAGGAGAGAGTCGGCTGTCCGAGACTCTCCCTCCTGATTGGCTGAGACACAGCAGCGGGCGCCACTGGCTTCCGCTGCTGTCAATCAAATTCAGTCAGCCAATAATGAGATAGGGGCCGTGGCTCCATGTTTGAATGGACACACAGAGCATTGGCTCAGCTCAGATGCCCTCATAGCAAGCTGCTTGTTGTGGGAGCACTTGGCAGGAGGAAGGGTCCAGGAGCGCCGCGGGGGACCTGAGAAGAGGAGGATCAGGGCTGCTCTGTACAAAACCACTGCACAGAGCAGGTAAGTACTAAAGTAAAGAAGAGACTTTAGTATCACTTTAAGGCTGTACTTTAGTATACTTATATTTTTCCTTCCCTGGTTCCCCCTCTTTAACATGATAAAGAAAGTTTTCTGTTTTCATTACATATCTTATTTTAGACCCAGTGATGTCATTACTTGATCTTTGTGTTTTTCTATGAAATACAGGCTGCTGATAGGTTACCAGGGTGCTTTATATAGCACCCAGAAATTATCACAGCACGCTGCCTTAATTCTCCACTTAAAGGCCACCAACACTGATACAAGCAGTGGGATGGTTTTTGGCAGAAGTTACGGCAATATCAAAATGCCTTGATGCATTGGTGTCAGCCTAGAAGAGTGTATGTTCCATGCCCTAGCTAATGCCCACATGTTATGCTGAGCCTCCGGGATTGAAAGATGTCTAGTCATAAAATGGTTAACAGAAATGTGCAAATGCAAACATATTGAAAATTTATAGAAATTACTGTAATAAACCCATTTCATAAAAAAATTACAAAAATATACAGTCAGGTCCATAAATATTGGGACATCGACACAATTATAATCTTTTTGGCTCTATGCACCACCACAATGGATTTGAAATGAAACGATCAAGATGTGCTTTAACTGCAGACTTTCAGCTTTAATCTGAGGGTATTTACATCCAAATCAGGTGAACCGTGTAGGAATTACAACAGTTTGTATATGTGCCTCCCACTTTTTAAGGGACCAAAAGTAATGGGACAATTGGCTGCTCAGCTGTTCCGTGGCCAGGTGTGTGTTATTCTCTCATTATCCCATTTACAAGAAGCCGATAAAAGGTCCAGAGTTCATTTCAAGTGTGCTATTTGCATTTTGAATCTGTTGCTGTCAACCCTCAATATGAGATCCAAAGAGTTATCACTATCAGTGAAGCAAGCCATCATTAGGCTGAAAAAACAAAACAAACCCATCAGAGAGATAGCAAAAACATTAGGTGTGGCCAAATCAACTGTTTGGAACATCCTTAAAAAGAAAGAACGCACCGGTGAGCTCAGCAACACCAAAAGACGGACCACGGAAAACAACTGTGGTGGATGACCAAAGAATTCTTTCCCTGGTGAAGAAAATACCCTTCACAACAGTTGGCCAGATAAAGAACACTCTCCAGGAGGTAGGTGTATGTGTGTCAAAGTCAACAATCAAGAGAAGACTTCACCAGAGTGAATACAGAGGGTTCACCACAAGATGAAAACCATTGGTGAGCCTCAAAAACAGGAAGGCCAGATTAGAGTTTGCCAAACAACATCTAAAAAAGCCTTCACAATTCTGGAACAACAACCTATGGACAGATGAGACCAAGATCAACTTGTACCAGAGTGATGGGAAGAGAAGTGTATGGAGAAGAAAAGGAACTGCTCATGATCCAAAGCATACCACCTCATCAGTGAAGCATGGTGGTGGTAGTGTCATGGCGTGGGCATGTATGGCTGCCAATGGAACTGGTTCTCTTGTATTTATTGATGATGTGACTGCTGACAAAAGCAGCAGGATGAATTCTGAAGTGTTTCGGGCAATATTATCTGCTCATATTCAGCAAAATGCTTCAGAACTCATTGGACGCGTTTCAAAGTGCAAATGGACAATGACCTGAAGCATACTGCAAAAGCAACCAAGGAGTTTTTTAAGGGAAAGAAGTGGAATGCTATGGAAATGGCCAAGTCAATCACCTGACTTGAATCTGATTAAGCATGCATTTCACTTGCTGAAGACAAAACTGAAAGAAAAATGCCCCAAGAACAATCAGGAACTGAAGACAGTTGCAGTAGAGGCCTGGCAGAGCATCACCAGGGATGAAACGCAGCGTCTGGTGATGTCTATGCGTTCCAGACTTCGGGCTGTAATTGACTGCAAAGGATTTGCAACCAAGTATTAAAAAGTGAAAGTTTGATGGATGATTGTTAATCTGTCCCATTACTTTTGGCCCCTAAAAAGTGGGAGGCACATATACAAACTGTTGTAATTCCTACACCGTTCACCTGATTTGGATGTAAATACCCTCAAATTAAAGTTGAAAGTCTGCAGTTAAAGCACATCTTGTTCGTTTTATTTCAAATCCATTGTGGTGGTGTATAGAGCCAAAAAGATTAGGATTGTGTTGATGTCCCAATATTTATGGACCTGACTGTATACTCAATAAAAATAAACAATATACTCTTCCCTTAAAGCGTGGGTCAGCAACCCGTCGATTGCGGTCCACCTGTTGACCGCCTGCAGGTGACAGGTGGACCACGAACAGGTTCCTGCGCCGCCGACCCCGCCTTGAAGTGCCGTTCCTTGCCTTTCCTGCCAGCCGCGCCATCCCATCCAGGTCTCTCTCTCCCTCCTGCCTCCTCCACGGCTCCGCCACGCTTTCTATGTCCCAGTCCCTCGCTCTCTCTCTCCCCCGCTCCCAGCCTCCTCTGCCTCTGTTATTAGTGAACAGCGGAGACCGGGAGGAAGCACAGCTCAGGACTGAGGGTGGGGGGAGGAGATGGACAAAAGAACTTTTTAAGTTGAACCACTGGTGATTGGTTGCTAGGACCTAGGGTGGTCCTGAGCAACCAGTCACCAGCATGCTAATATGAAAATTGACTCTGCCAGATCCCGCCCTCTGTCCAGAACTGTGCTGCTTCCCAGTCTCTGCTGTGGTATAAGGTAAGACACTGCTATAGGAGGCAAGGGGGGGCCAGAGGTTACTGCTATAGGGGAAAGGGGGGAGTGGGGCAGAGGACACCACTGTGTGTGTGCGAGGAGGTGATGTGAAGGGGGCAGAGGACACTGTTATGGGCAGGGTCACCTGATAGCAGTGTCCTCTACCACCCTTCACATCACCTCCCACCGACCCTGAACCCTGCATTCTGAGCCTAATACACTCCTTAACCCTGAATTCTGAGTGCAACGCACTCCTGACCTCTGCATTCTGAACGTAAAATGCACTCCTAATCCCTGCATTGTGAGCATAAAATGCACTCCTCAACCCTGCATTCTAAGCATAATACACTCCTTAACCCTGCATTCTGAGCATAAAACGCACTCCTTATCCCTGCATTCTGGTCATAAAACACACTCCTTATCCCTGCATTCTGGTCATAAAATGCACTCCTTATCCCTGCATTCTGGTCATAAAACACACTCCTCATCCCTGCATTCTGGTCATAAAACGCACTCCTGTTTCCTGAATTATGAGCATATTGCACTCCTTAACCCTGCATTCTGAGCACAACGCACTCCTTAACCCTGCATTCTGAACATATTGCACTCCTTAACCCTGCATTCTGAGCACAACACACTCCTTAACCCTGCATTCTGAGCACAATGCACTCCTTAACCCTGCATTCTAAGCATAATACATTCCTTAACCCTGCATTCTGAGCGCAACGCACTCATGATCACTGCATTCTGAGCATAATGCACTGATGAACCCTGCATTCTCTGCATAATGCACTCATAAAGCCTGCGCTCTCTTATAATACTTACTTTATTTTTGTTCTGAGTAAAAATATTTTATCAAAAAAAAAGGTTGGGCGTACTGTCTTTTTTATTTGTGGAAGGGGGGGGAGGGGCTGGGGATCTTTGACTTCACTACTGTGTTCAAGTAGATCTTCATCTCTGGAAGGTTGCCTACCCCTGCCTAAAGTGATAATAAAGCCTTGTTTTTTTTTGTTTTTTGTTTTAAAATAACAAACGTGTTATACTTACCTGCTCTGTGCAGTGGTTTTACATAGAGCAGTCCATATCCTCCTCACTTCAGGTCCTAGGCCAGTGCTTCTGGCTCCTTCCTTCTGCCGGGTGCCCCCACAGCAAGCAGCTTGCTGTGGGGGCACCCGAGCAGGCGCAGCTCTGTGTGTCCATTCACACATGGAGCCTCAGCTCAGCCCTGCCCCTCAGTCTCCTGATTGGAGATGGAGATGTGTCAATCACAGCTCACTGGCTGTGATGGACAGCAGCGGGAGCCAATGGTTCCCACTGCTGCCAGAAGCCAATCCGGAGTGCGAGTCCCCGAAGAGGCAAGGCTCTTGTGAACATCGCTGGATCGAGAGGGGGCTTGGGTAAGTACTGGGGGGGGGGGGGCTGCTGCACACGGAAGGTTTTTTACCTTCATGCATAGAATGTATGAAGGTAAGAAACCTTGTGTCTTTACAACCACTTTAAATATATTACATATTTAACTAAAAACTTATATCACCATCCATATATTTACCACATTGTTTTGAATTTTAAAGCTCATGCTATTAGAGGTAAAGGATAATAACAAAATACATAGACTTGTTACTGTATTATCAATATTATTATTATTATACAGGATTTATATAGCGCCGACAGTTTACGCAGAGCTTTACAACATTAGGGCAGACAGTACAATTACAATACAATTCGATACAGGAGGAATCAGAGAGCCCTGCTTGTTAGAGCTTACAATGTATGAGAGACCTTTAGGCAGATGTGCGTGGAGTAAATTAAGGAACCAAGCAGAAAATCTGGAAAATAGTGCAATTCTTTAAAAGAGATAACCTTATATACTGTTATTGTTAAAATGATTGCTATTATATTTATTTGATAAAGTAATGATTTGCTTTAATAGGTAAGGTAAAATATACAGTGGAGGGAATGTCCTTTAAACATCCTTTACTGTTTATAAACACTTTCCTGTTCCCTCTTTTACTTTGTAATTTTTTCTTTCCTGTATAACATTCCTTTTGAAGATTTGTGTATAAATATTATTTATGTAAATTCTTTGATGTAACATATGTTGCAATAATAGAAAAAAATATATAGCCACTACTACAAATAAGAAAAGCCATAAAAGTGTAATGATATGTTAATGACAGCAGAGGAGAAACATGAAATAGAAGCAGAAAATTATTTGTTTTACATTTTTTGCACAATCATTATCTATTTTACTTTATAATTGCTTTAACCGACTAAAAAACATTACTTGAAATGGAGCAGCAGTGAACACCATTTGTACAGTGACCACATAACCCAGCTATATAATGATGTTAAAACATTTTCCAGGCCTTTTTGTAAAAAAAGATGTTTTTATAATGTTTTCCTGTCCTACCAAGAATTATATGGAAATGTTTACATTTTTGCTCCTGTGTGTGACCACTATTTCTTCTCTGCTTGTTACACAGCTAAGTATAAGTATTTCTGAAGCAGACAATAATGAAGTCCAGTTTCCAAGATGCGATGCAGCTTTTAGGTTCTTTGCTTTATGTAAGTTATATTTTATTCAGCACAAATTAAAGCAGGGCATACATATCCAGAAATGTACTTATTACCAGCATTATAAGCTTTCGTAATTGATTAACTAAAGGAGCACAGTAAGTTCACTTTGCAGACTGATTTTTCATTTAGAGGCCATTTTTGCAAAAAATTTGCTGTGCGAATGTGACAAATATTCACACAGCCACAAAGAAAAATCACCCTATTTTGTCTAATATGATTATTTCCTATAATTGTAAGTGCCATATTTTGGCCATAATGCGGTATTTCCCTGAAAAACATCCTCAATCAGGAAAATATTACATTATGGCCACTATGGTGCCTTGAAAAAGTATTCATACCCCTTGACATTTTCCACATTTTGTCATGTTACAACCAAAAATGTAAATGTATTTTATTGGGATTTTATGTGATAGACTAACACAAAGTAGCACATAATTGTGAAGTGGAAGGAAAAAGATAAATGGTTTTCAACATTTTTTTTACAAACAAATATGTGAAAAGTGTGGTGTGCATTTGTATTTAGCCCCCCAAGTCAATACTTTGTAGAAACCACCTTTCACTGCAATTACAGCTGCATGTCTTTGTGGGGATGTCTCTACCAGGTTTGTACATCTAGAGAGTAAAATTTTTGCCCATTCTTCTTTGCAAAATAGCTCAAGCTCTGTCAGATTGGATGGAGAGCATCTGTGAACAGCAATTTTCAAGTCTTGCCACAGATTCTCGATTGGATTTAGGTCAGGACTTTGACTGGGCCATTCTAATACATGAATATGCTTTCATCTAAACCATTTCATTGTAGCTCTGGCTGTATGTTTAGGGTCATTGTCCTGCTGGAAAGGTGAACCTCCACCCCAGTCTAAAGTCTTTTGCAGACTCTAACAGGTTTTCTTCTAATATTGCCCTGTATTTGGCTACATCCATCTTCCCATCGGCTCTGACCAGCTTCCCTGTCCCTGCTGAAGAAAAGCATCCCCACAACATGATGCTGCCACCACCATGTTTCACGGTGGGGATGGTGAGTTCAGGGTGATGTGCTGTGTTAGCTTTCCGTCACACATAGCGCTTTGCTTTTAGGCCAAAAAGTTAGATTTTGGTCTCATCTGCACCTACTTCCACATGTTTGCTGTGTCCCCCACATGGCTTCTCGTAAAATGCAAATGGGACTTCTTATGGCTTTCTTTCAACAATGACATTCTTCTTGTCACTCTTCCATAAAGGCCAGATTTGTGGAGTGCACGACTAATAGTTGTCCTGTGGACAGATTCTCCCACCTGAGCTGTGGATCTCTGCAGCTCCTCCAGAGTTACCATGGGCCTCTTGGCTGCTTCTCTGATTAATGCTCTCCTTGCCCGGCTTGTCAGTTTAGGTAGACTGCCATGTCTTGGTAGGTTTGCAGTTGTGCCATACTCTTTACATTTTCAGATGATGGATTGAACAGTGCTCTGTGAGATGTCCAAAGCTCGGGATATTTTCTTATAACCTAAAACTTATATAACCTAAAACTGCTTTAATATTCTCTACAACTTAATCCCTGACCTGTCTGGTTTGTTCCTTGGCCTTCATGATGCTGTTTGTTTACTTTGGATTCATACTTGGCCTTCATGATGCTGTTGTGTTGGTCTATCGCATAAAATCCCAATAAAATACATTTGCGTTTTTTGGTTGTAACATGACAAAATGTGGAAAATTTCAAGGGGTAAGAATACTTTACACTATAGATGGTGCTGACAAAGATATTAAACAAAACACTGTGATTTTCCATGTGGCTGTGCACATTTTTGTCACAGTCTCATAGCAAATAAAAAAAAAAATAGATCTCTTAATGAATAAGATGAAGCTAAGTGAAAATTTACTTTGCAAAGAATACTCAGTCATCTTCAAGAGAAATTGAAAAAAAATGGATTTTTGCTTGCTTATGATTGGCAGGCTGAAGTCAGCACAGCTTCACCTCATTCACTAAGCTAAATAAACGTTTGCTTTCCCATGTTTACATTCTCTGCTCCTTTAGTAACTCAACCCTAAGGCATCTAGTCAACTATTTTTGGACAATGGGGGGGGGGGGGTGCTCTAAGCTAATGAAAAATAGATCTCTTTGGTGTCCATGTTTTTTTGTTTGTTTTTTTATTATTTTATTCCTTTTTTTTTATATCTCAGTGACACATAGGGGGTTATTTACTAAAGGAAAATCCACTTTTCACCACAAGTGCACTTTCAAGTGCAGTTGCTGTAGATCTGAGGGGGACATGCAAGGAAAATAAAAAACAGCATTTTAGCTTGCACATGATTGGATGATAAAATCAGCAGAGCTTCCACTCATTTCAGATCTACCCCTTAGATTTAGAGCGAATGCACTTTCAAGTGCACTTGCAGTGCAAAGTGGATTTGCCTTTCATAAATAACCCCCATAGTATTTATCTCTTCAACCAATATTAAACTAAAGCCCCAGGGTTCAGTAAGTAGTGGCTGGCAGAGTTGGGTGTGGGCATCCTGAGCTGGAATGTATCCTGTTCTTCTCCCAGCTGCAGCTAATTACAAAGATCCACCTCCCTGAAAATGACATCACAAGTCACATGATCTGATCTGGCCATGCCTAGGGGAGAAACGTGTTCTTCAGAGCAGTCTGTCTTTGCACATGGTAGACTCTTCAGGGCAGTCTGTCCTTCCAAATGCTAGGCTTTCCAGACAGTCTATCTTTCCCCATGCCAGGCTCTCCAGAGTAGTCAGTCTTTGCACATGCCAGGCACTCCAGAGCAGTCTGACTTTCTACATACCAGGCTCTCCAAGACAGTCTGTCCTTTCACATGACAGTATCTCCAGAGCAGTCTGTCTTTCTACGTACCAGATTTTCTAGGCCAGTCTGTCTTTCCACGTGCCATGCTCCACAGAGCAGTCTGTCTTTCACATGCCAGTCTCTCCAGAGTAGTCTGTCTTTCTACATACCAGGTTCTCTAGGGCAGTCTGTCCTTTCATGTGCCAGGCTATCCAGGGCAGTCAACCTTTCACATTCTTTTCTTAACATAGCAGTTTTTTCTTACGTGTGCCAAGCTCTCCAAAGCATTCTGTCTTTCCAGGTAGTAGGCTGTTTAGGATAGTCTGTCCTTCCACATGCCAGGCTCCCTAGAGCAGTCTGTCTTTCCATATGCCAGGCTCTCCAGAGCAATTTGTCTTTCCACATTTCAGGTTCTTTAGGCAGCGTGTATTCCACATGCTAAGCTCTCGAGGGCAGTCTGTCCTTCCACCTTTTAGGCTCTTAGGCTCTCTAGGGCAGTCTGTCTTTTCACATACTATGCTCTATAGGGCAGTCTAACATTCCACATGCCATGCTTTCCAGGATAGTCTGTCTTTCCATGTGCCAGGCTCCCCAGAACAGTCTGTTTTCCACCTACCAGGCTCTCCAGAGCAGCTTGGCTTTCCACATTCCAGGTTCTCTGGGGTCTGGGGCAGTGTGTATTCCACATGCTAGGTTCTCCAGTCTGTCCTTCCACATTTTAGGCTTACATGCACTCTTGGGCAGCCTGTCTTTCCTCATGCCAGGCTATCTTGAGCAATCTGTCTTTTCACATACTACACTCTATAGTGCAGTATAACCTTCCATATGCCAGGCTTTTCAGGGAAGTCTGTCCTTCCACATGCCAGACTCTCCAGAGTAAATCATCCCTCTCTATGCCAGTATCTACACATGGCAGCCCCCCATCTTTTACAATAGAGTGCCATGTTAAATACTTTACAGGGCCATCTGAATTTAGCTGCGGTGGCCCATGATTGCCTATAAACATTACAAACAAGACACGATACAAGCCTTTGATGAAGCAAGCATCCAGCTTAATGGTAAGGCATTCCAAACTAGTCCAAGCTATTTGTTATCTTTTCCATGTAAGATAAAGATCGTGAAAGATGTTGTATTTCAACTCATCTCACACTGGAAGACTTTAAGGATTTCATGTGCTTGGAGAGCTCCAATTTAGTGATATCACGCTTTAACTTTTTTTAACACAGCTAATTTTTAGTATTTTTTCAAAAGCAATCTTAAATGTGCCAGAAACATCTATACTTTGATTTTTTTTTTCTATGTATTTTTAAAGTGTGTTTATTTTACAGTTTCTGTCAAAACAGGGAATAAAGATAAATGTAGTTAATTAAAAGAACATTTACGTACAGCTTCTGGTAATAGGTACCTCATTGTAGGCTGTTTAGGGCATAGTTTTCTTTTACAGCTAATGTAATTTATGTGATTGAATTTAAACATTATGGAAGTCTGGGTGATTTTTTTTTTCTCTAAATGAAAAGTATTAGCTTGAAAAGAGGCTGTTAAAAAGAAAAGAGCAAAAGTGTGTGGTATTAGATACTGTTTACATAGGTTTTCTGGGTCTACTGTACTTCCTCCACTCAATCACTGGAAGTAATACATCTCAGCACTCAATTTAAGGCGATTTTCACCATTCTCACCACAAGGAAGATAGGAAAATGTATTTTACATACAGGAATGCACAATGTTACAAATGGGAAAATATATGCTACATAAACAGCAGGTCATGGTAAAAATAACTCTCAGTTGCAAAATAAACGTTTCCTTCCATTTTTTTTTTTGTGTTCTAGTTTTAAAGCAGAACTCCAGCCAAAAATAACAAGATAAAAATTCATAGCCAATTAAATAAAAAATTATATAAAAAGCATCTTTTGATGTAATATTTACATGTGGCCCAGAGTTGACTTCCATGGTACTTGTTTTCTGTCACCTCAGTCTAAAAGCCAGCATCTTTCAGCCCACTTTCTCTTAGGCCAGGCTGTCATAGACTTGTCCTAGCTGATGAAAGGAGAAGCAGAACAACGATGAGCTTATCTGTCTGTTTACTCCCATCAGCATGCTCCTTGTCAGCAGGTGAAGTAATTGGCTTCTTGTTCTGCTTCTTCCTCTACCACTCTAGCTATGCTGTACAGGGATTGCAAAAAGTTAATACCAGATTAAATTCAGGCATTTGAACCACTTGCATTTAAAGAATAGACTTAGCAATATGTAGATGGGTTCTAGAGCTGCATTAATACACTATATTGTCAAAAGTTTTGGGATGACTGCCTTTACACACACATAAACTTTAATGGAATCCCAGTCTTAGTCCGTAGGGTTCAATATTGGTTTGGCCCACCCTTTGCAGCCATAACAGCTTCAACTCTTCTGGGAAGGCTGTCCACAAGGTTTAGGAGTGTGTCTATTGGAATGTTTGACCATTCTTCCAGAACCGCACTTGTGAGGTCAGGCGCTGATGTTGGACTAAAAGACCTGACTCACAGTCTCTGCTCTAATTCATCCTAAAGGTGTTCTCTCGGGTTCAGGTCAGGACTATATTCAGGCCAGTCAAGTTCCTCCACCCCAAACTCGCTCATTCATGTCTTTCTGGACCTTGCTTTGTGCACTGGTGTGAAGTCATGTTGGAACAGGAAGGGGCCATCCCCAAACTGTTCCTACAAAGTTGGGAGCATGAAATTGTCCAAAATGTCTTGGTATGCTGGCATCTTAAGAGTTCCCATCACTGGAACTAAGGGGCCAAGCCCAACCCCTGAAAAACAACCCCGCACCATAATCCCCCCTTCACCACATGATTTGGACCAGTGCACAAAGCAAGGTCCATAAAGACATGGATGAGCAAGTGTGGGGTGGAGAAACTTAACCAGCCTGCACAGAGTCCTGACCTAAACCTGAGAGAACACCATTTTGATGAATTAGAGCGGAGACTGCAAGTCAGGCCTTCTCGTCCACATCAGTGCCTCACCTCACAAATGCGCTTCTGGAAGAATGGTCAAACATTCCCATAGACACACTCCTAAACCTTGTGGACAGCCTACCCAGAAGAGTTGAAGCTGTTATAGCTGCAAAGGGTGGGCCAACTCAATATTGAACCCTACGGACTAAGACTGGGATGCCATTAAAGTTCATTTGTGTGTAAAGGCAGGCGTCCCAATACTTTTCGTAATATAGTGTATGTATCTTTTATATCTACCAAAATTTGAGGATTCAAGAAGCTCTCCACTAGGCACTATTTTCATCAATCCAGACATATAGTAAAACAGTAAGCTCACAGCAGTATCATAGAAATTACCACCCTGTCTGTGCAAATAAAAGAAAACTGTTCATGGTTTACCTTTGCTTGTAAGTAAGAATTAAAAAAAAATACTAGGAGTGTGTATGGCCACTCCTTTTGCTTAGACAGCCTTGGCTGGGCAGGGCTGAATCATGAAAAAACAACTAGGGATGAGTAAATCAGCCTGGGTTTGGTTCATGGTCCATTTGAACCCTGTTTAAAATGCAAGTTCCAATGGGAACACCGCTGAAATGTATAGTGGGCAAAGATGTAAAATCAATTCTGCCCATTTTTAAGACTAATAAGAAAGGAATTGTCATACAAAGAATATGGGGAGCTGGGTACTGCCATTGGGGACATGTATTAATACAAAAAAGGTTTTAAAAATACCGTTCTGTGTGGAGAGTAAACTCCTGCAAATTCTAGGATGACATGGAAAAAACACCAGTCTTTTAAATTACATGATTGGGAGATGCCTCTCAGCTGTATATGATGTTATGGATCAGTACAATTCTCAAGAACGAAGTCAGCAACTCTTTATTCTGGCATCACATATTTTGCACATATAATACATTATTTTTATTTTTTTATTATTGCTTGACCTAAATGCAGCAGCAGCACTAAAAAAAAATGCATTTTAGGTAGTTTTTGATGCAACACCTACTTTTTCTTTTATCCAGTGGTAACCAGCATGAATCGACTGGTGGGAGTTGCAGCCACAACATACAGTGGGGATGGAAAGTATTCAGACCCTCTTAAATTTTTCACTCTTTGTTATATTGCAGGCATTTGCTAAAATCATTCAAGTTCATTTTTTTTCCTCATTAATGTACACACAGCACCCCATATTGACAGAGAAACACAGAATTGTTGACATTTTTGCAGATTTATTAAAAAAGAAAAACTGAAATATCACATGGTCCTAAGTATTCAGACCCTTTGCTGTGACACTCATATATTTAACTCAGGTGCTGTCCATTTCTTCTGATCATCCTTGAGATGGTTCTACACCTTCATTTGAGTCCAGCTGTGTTTGATTATACTGATTGGACTTGATGAGGAAAGCCACACACCTGTCTATATAAGACCTTACAGCTCACAGTGCATGTCAGAGCAAATGAGAATCATGAGGTCAAAGGAACTGCCTGAAGAGCTCAGAGACAGAATTGTGGCAAAGCACAGATCTGGCCAAGGTTACAAAAAAAATTCTGCTGCACTTAAGGTTCCTAAGAGCACAGTGGCCTCCATAATCCTTAAATGGAAGATGTTTAGGACGACCAGAACCCTTCCTAGAGCTGGCCGTCCGGCCAAACTGAGCTATCGGGGGAGAAGAGCCTTGGTGAGAGAGGTAAAGAAGAACCCAAAGATCACTGTGGCTGAGCTCCAGAGATGCAGTCGGGAGATGGGAGAAAGTTGTAGAAAGTCAACCATCACTGCAGCCCTCCACCAGTCGGGGCTTTATGGCAGAGTGGCCCGACGGAAGGCTCTCCTCAGTGCAAGACACACGAAAGCCCTCATGGAGTTTGCTAAAAAAACACCTGAAGGACTCCAAGATGGTGAGAAATAAGAATCTCTGGTCTGATGAGACCAAGATAGAACTTTTTGCCCTTAATTCTAAGCGGTATGTGTGGAGAAAACCAGGCACTGCTCATCACCTGTCCAATACAGGCCCAACAGTGAAGCATGGTGGTGGCAGCATCATGCTGTGGGGGTGTTTTTCAGCTGCAGGGACAGGACGACTGGTTGCAATCGAGGAAAAGATGAATGCGGCCAAGTACAGGATATCCTGGACGAAAACCTTCTCCAGAGTGCTCAGGAGCTCAGACTGGACCAAAGGTTTACCTTCCAACAAGACAATGACCCTAAGCACACAGCTAAAATAACGAAGGAGTGGCTTCACAACAACTCTGTGACTGTTCTTGAATGGACCAGCCAGAGCCCTGACTTAAATCCAATTGAGCATCTCTGGAGAGACCTAAAAATGGCTGTCCACCAACGTTTACCATCCAACCTGACAGAACTGGAGAGGATCTGCAAGGAGGAATGGCAGAGGATCCCCAAATCCAGGTGTGAAAAACTTGTTGCGTCTTTCCCAAAAAGACTCATGGCTGTATTAGATCAAAATGGTGCTTCTACTAAATACTGAGCAAAGGGTCTGAATACTTAGGACCATGTGATATTTCAGTTTTTCTTTTTTAATAAATCTGCAAAAATGTCAACAATTCGGTGTTTTTCTGTCAATATGGGGTGCTGTGTGTACATCAATGAGGAAAAAAATGAACTTAAATGATTTTAGCAAATGGCTGCAATATAACAAAGAGTGAAAAATGTATGGGGGTCTGAATACTTTCCGTCCCCACAGTATCTAAAAGCTATAGGAAATTGTACTCTTAAAAGAATGGAGCTTAAGCCCTCAACTTTGTACAAACTGGCCAGTGCCACAACAGTTTTGTGGTATCATTTGTGAGCTTTCTTTCGCAGTACCACCCTGCATTGTTATCCAAACCACTTCAAAACCAAATCTCATATTCCTTGAACCCCATATCCCTAGTTATTCCTAAAATATCCAGAATATAGACTTCGGGTATATGTTTTGTAGAATTTGGCTAATGCCAGGACAGCATGTGAGGCAGCAAACTGAAAGAGCTCTGCAATGTGGATCTCTTTTATTTACTGGACCTGCTTCTAATGGCATTGCTGTGATCTACAGTCCCCACAGTGTATCAGCTGTGGTAAAAGTTTGGGCCATTTGGGTAAAAAATGCAGGGGGAAACACATGACTACGTACAATAGAGCTTTATGGGAGCAGTGCCTCAATAAGATAAGTTGACAGAAAAATGCACATCCTTCTCATTCCTCATAGGCACATAGCTGCCACTTTCTTTTTGAGCGCTGCTAATGCATTTGTTTTGTCTTCTTCCTCCTGAAGAGTTCATAGCAGCCACTTAAATTTAGAGTGCTGATAAAGCGTGCACCCCCTTGGTCAGGAGCGCATAGCATCCATTAATTTTAGGCCTGCAATCTCCCCTTGAGTAGGAGGAAAGGGCCTAATATAGATGTTATGCATCCTTCAGGAGGAGGTGAAGAAAGGCACGCATTGGCAGCACTATAAAATAAAGTGATAAATATTACAGCCATTTATTTTTTACCTTCTTTTCCTCTCTTGTGAGGTGTGTCAGTGTGCCTAGACCCGCCCAATGTGTTTCGCCATTGGCTGCCATCACCGCTCCTGAGGCTTCTCATGATGTCTGATGATGAAACACATATGGCAGGTCCCCACACGAGATGCCCACTCATGCCAGGCAAGGTGAAGCCCAGGGAGACAGCTCCTTATACAGGAATAAGCTGTGATACACTGAGTGTTGGGATTGGGCACAATTCTATATGAGTGTACATTTTTTAATTGTGTAATTGGATTTTATGCTATGGCACACTTTGTTTTCCACATGATTTTCTTTGGAAATTTGGTAAAAACAGAGAATGGATATTGAAGTTTTTTTCTGATTGGTATTTGAAACATCCAAAGAGATCAATGAACTTGGTGTATATAAATGGGGAGAATTGCTCCTTGGAGAATATCTAACATGTATGATCCACAATAAGTAAGTTGATATTTATAGGTAATGAATATACAAAATATATTGATTAATTTGATTTATATTGATTTATAACTATTATGAACACTGATTATTTGTAGTATTGAGCACTGGTCACTTTGTAATATGGAAGGGGTGTTACATTTATGATAAGGATTTATGGTGGAGGAATTTATATTGATTACTATGATTTATATTTTATAATGATCATTCATGTATATTGATTAATTGTAATATTGAGCACTGGTTACTTTACAAAAAGGAAGAGGATTTACATTTATGATAAACATTTATGATAAAGTTGTTTTTTATATTATTTTTTCTTTCAAACTCTGTATTATTTCAGTCAATGAGCACTACTGGGCCACAGTTTAAAAGGAAAAAACAGGTGAGTCTTTTATTCAACTAAAAATTGAAGAGTATTTTTTCTCTAATAATGAAAAATGTAGGGCAGAGTGAAGGCGACATCATTACGCTAACAGAGGATAAGAAATGCAGTCAGTGAGAACGGCGGTGTAGCCATGAACTGTGTTGGAACCAGACTGCATCTTGTGTCTGAATATTACCATTATGCATTTATGAATTTGAGCGTTGAACTATTTTTGTAGTTTTAATAAAAACATTTTTTTTTTTTTTTTATAGAAAGCACTATGAGGATGCTGTATGTCTTATCTTGAGCTATATTGCATAGGGAGTTAGAAGATCTACACTGAAGTGAAAGGTGGCTGAGAGCATTTAACACCTGAAGGGGAAACATGATTATAAACCTTTTAAACTAAAATATCCTACTTATAGGTGAGAGCACATCTGAGGGTGGTATGATACACGAGGTGGAGGAGAAGGTGAATCAATTTAAAGGAGTGGTAATTGCTGTGAACACAGAAGAGTTTTTAAAAATGGGCTGAAGTTTTGATGGAATTGGTGGAATTTTTGCATTTAAGCATGCACATTTTTTGGTTTAAATTGTGAAATACACCTAATTGTTTGTATACACCTTACACAGCCAGCACTGTAAATATTATTTTATTTAAGTTTATTAATTGTTGCATATATTATTTAACCCTTTCATGACTAAGCTTATTTTTGAAATTTGGTGTTTACAAGTTAAAATCCATATTTTTTGCTAGAAAATTACTTAGAACCCCCAAACATTATATATATATATTTTTTAGCAGAGAATCTAGAGAATAAAATGGAGATTGTTGCAATATTTTATATCACACAGTATTTGTGCAGCGGTGTTTTAAACGCAAATTTTTGGAAAAGGGACATTTCCATGAATTTTAAAAAATCCAAACAGTAAAGTTACCCCAATTTTTTTGTATAATGTGAAAGATGATGTTACGCTGAGTAAATAGATACCAAACATGTCACCCTTTATAATTGCACGCACTCGTGGAATGGCGACAAACTATGGTAGCTATGAATTTCCATAGGCGACGCTTTACATTTTTTTTACGGTTACCAGGTTAGAGTTACAGAGGAGGTCTAGGACTAGAATTATTGCTCTCGCTCTGACGATCGTGGCGATACCTCACATGTGTGATTTGAACACCGTTTACATATGCGGGCGCGACTTCCGTATGCGTCTTCTTCGCTGCGCGAGCTCGCGGGGACAGGGGCGCTTTAAAACATTTTTTTTAATTTTATTTATTTTATTTATTTTTAGATTTATAAATTGTGTTTTTAAAAAAAATTTTTTTTTTTTACTTTTATTGCTGTCACAAGGAATGTAAACATCCCTTGTGACAGTATAAAGTGGTGACAGGTACTCTTTATGGAGGGATCGGGGGTCTAAAAGACCTCCGATCCCTTCTCTGCACTTCAAAGTATTCAGATCGCTGAAAACAACGATTCTGAATACTGTATATTTTTTTAAATTCGGCGCCATTGGCAGCCGAGTAAACGGTAAGTGATGTCATGACGTCGCTTCCGCGTTTACATTGAGAAGGCTGGAACGAAGCCGCCCACGGCTTCGTTCCAGCCCACCCACAGCTGCTGGAGACAGCTGATTGGACACCGGGCCTCCCGATCGCACGGGAGGCCCGGTAAGAGCGGCGGGAGGGGGGGGCGTCCCCTCCCGCTCCTCCGGTATAACAGCCGAGCAGCTTTTAGCCGCATCGGTTGTTATATATGGGTAGCCGATCGCCCGCTCTAAACAACGGTACCGGGATGATGCCTGCAGCTGCGGGCATCATCCCGGTATAACCCCGGAAAGCCGAGTACGCATATCTGCGTACGGTCGGCGGGAAGGGGATATTATACAATTGGGTGACATTAGACTAGATAGCGCCATACCTTATTAGTAATTCAAGTTAAGTTGTTTGAATCACATATCAGTGTTGGCTTGCTTCTAGTACTTTAGAAGGTTTGCACAGCAGCGCAGCAGGAGTAGTGTTGGGTGAACGGTTCGGCTCAAGACTTCGGGTCTGGTATGGATTTTACAGGGTACCCCACCCCCAAATGTAAAAAAAAAAAACGGTGCAGGGTCCCTCCAGAATCTATACCAGACCCTGATACAAGCATGCAGCCTGGCAGCTCTGTAAAGGGGTGAACAAGTGAGAGCCCCCCCGAACCATACCATACCACATGCCCTCAACATGGGGGGTCCTTTAGGACGAGGGGCTCTGCCACCCCCACCCCAATGCACCTTGTCCCCATGTTGACAGGGACAAGGGTCTCTTCCCCACAACCCTGGGCTGTGGTTTTGGGGGTCTGTGGGTGGGGAGCTTATCAGAGCCCCACCTGCCCCAAAGCACCCCCCCATGTTGAGGGCATGTGGCCTGGTATGGTTTGAGGGGGGGGTAATCGCTCATCCCCTCCGTTTCCTGATCTGCCAGGCTGCATACTCAGATAAGAGTCTAGTATGGATTTAGGGTGGGAACCCACGCATTTTTTTTAAAAATTTTGTCAGAGGGTCTGGTATCGACTGGGGGAGGCCCCATGCCATTTATATCTTCATATTTTCTTTTCAGTAGCCAGGATCCTGCAATTGCAACCGCAAGTCATTTTAAATGTGATTTGACTCTTTTTCTGTCTTTAGAAATTTAATTTTTGCTGCAGCATGTTCTATGCATACTACAGGTGTGCCACTTTACAGGCAGAATAAGGGGACCCCCAGGCATTATATTTAAAGGAATTTTTTATTTTCATTGTTGCACTTAAAGCATCATTAAAGAGGAAGTAAACCCTGGTGGGGTTTTACTTCCTCTTTATTTCCCTGCAAAGGTAAAGCATAATGGGCTACTATGCATCGCATAGTAGCCCATTATGTGTCACTTACCTGACACTGAAGCCTGTGCTGTCGCCGTTGTCCCCACAAGCAGGGAGCTTCCATCTTTGCCCCTCTACCTTCTGGGGCTGTGAACTCCGGCTCTGTGACTGGCCGGAGTCACGTGACATCACTCCCGCGCACATGCCGCCAGTCACGGCATGACCCCTATTAGCAGTCGTCTTTTTAGTAAATATCTCCGAAAACCGTGGAGGTTTAGGAGATATTTCAAGCACCTAAAGTTAAGCCTTATTATACCATTTTAACATCACAAATTATGAAAATACGATATTTAAAAAAAAAATAGCATTTATACATGTCCCCCAGGACAGTAACCAGACCCCCATACCCCTTTTATGGCCAATTACTTGCATATAAGCCTTCAAAATGGGGACTTTAAATTTTTCCTGTTCAACTCCCATAGACTTCAATAGGGTTCACCGTTCAGGTTAGAACTTTTCCCCTGTTTGGGAGTTCTGCTGCAAACCGAACGGGGGGGTGTTCAGCCCATCTCTACACAGAAGCATTATTACTATTTAAGTTAACTATTTAAAAGTACATGAATGTTATTTAAACATTATTTGACTAGACAGCATTTTGAACAGAACCCACACCAGCGATTTCTATTTCACTAAAATTGTAGTGCATGGTAGTGACTATGTACACAGTATTTAAACACTATGACTAGGCCACATTTTGAGCAGGACCCACGCTGACCATTTTAATTCAAGAAATCAATAATTATTATTTCACAGAAAAAATTCCCCAAATATTCTAGTAAGTATGCACACAGTCAGTTCACAGTATAACAATTTAGTGTCACTGTTCTCTACATCTTCTTTGCATTCTGTTACTTTAAATATATAGCAATGGAAGAAATCAGTATCTGTTGGACTACCTCTACCATGAGGGAAAGCAACTCCTTTTTCGTTGTAGATTCCCTGTCCCAAAATCTTCCCGTAGTAGTTTTCTGGGAGTAGTTGCTGCAGCTAGACTGGATGCAAACACATTGCTGGGGGGCTGCAGGTTGGCTGTTTTAATTTTATAATTAGCAAAGCAGGTACTTCTTGCAACTAAGTTATTGAGCAGGCTGCAAGGACAAATAAAAGTATAAGGTATGTGCTGAAAATGCAGTTACCCTTTAAATAAGGAAAATACCCTGCCCTGCCCCCACCTAACAACTGTACTTTTATTTTCCCCATCAGCTCATCCCCCACAGTTATTGCCTTTTGTATCTCTTGACCCTCCCTCTTAAGCTCTAATGTGCAGGGCCCCTTAGTCTCGCCATACATGTTCAACCCCCTTGTACAATTTTCCTTTAGATTTTCCAAAAAACATATATTATGAGGTCAAATCTAAACAGCTTTCAAGTGTATCCAATTAGGTAGGCCCTTGCACTACGTACTTAGTTTAAGGGAAATCTAAAGGAAAATTGTGCAAGAAAATTTAACATGTATGGCCAGCCTAATTCCTCCTGTATTAAATTGTATTGTAACTGTACTGTCTGCCCTCATGTTGTAAAGCGTTGCGCAAACTGTCAAGGCTATATAAATTGTGTATTATAATAATAATTAAAAAAGGCTGGCTACATGAGACATGGTTGTCTTTTCCCAAGAGTACCACTTAAAAGTAGCTAGATTTTACTTAAAACGTGTAATAAGACACCCAAGACTTATAACACAGTTTTTTTCCTGGAATTCATTATTTTACAAATCATCTGTCCTTCTTTCTTATATTCCAAAGATAATAAAAATTTAGACGAAAGCAATGAACTAGATGTTGTTTCTTTCGACTTAAAATACTCAGAATATTGCCAAAAAATCAAGATGCTTAACCTGTTTATGGAAAGGTTTTTTGATGACTCAATTACACCATGCTTTAAGGAACACAAGAACAACAAATGTGTGTGATTAGGCTTCAATGGAAGGATGTATTCCTTGATTCAAATGCAACATACTAGTCCTGAGTGTTTACACTATTGCCTTGGTCTGAGCCACTGACCTGAGAATAGTTGTGATAGAGGCTTCTTAATGAATAAATTAATTCTTGGTGGTATTTAACTACATAACATCTAACATTCATTTTTTGTCCAAGAATTAAAATTTGGGCGGCCCTGTTGCATTATAGTACTGTGGGCCTGGGTTAAGTTTCAACCAGGAAAACAATCTATGTAAACATATTCTGTCTCATAACTACAGCCACAGCAACCCATGAAACATGCAATGAGCTGGGGGCAGGGGACCAAGCTATGTCTAAAATGGGACTTTAGAAAAATAAAAATTGTTTACATGTAGGGATGTAGTATTTTTGCTCAATTTCATTTTGTCATTTTTGTGATTCTGTAGGAAGCGATGGGCTGTAATCAGCTTATCTGTTCCCCCAGCAGGTATGATCTCTTAGCTTAGTGTGTCCTTACCACCTGCTGTTTGAGTACACTCTTGCAAGGTGTGCTAAATTTGTATTATCCTGTCAGAAGGCTTGGGAGGCCTAGTGATACATGCTGGGAGAACCGATAAATCCTCATGAGCTTCTTCCTCTAGAGGTATTACTGTGAAAAATCTGCTTTTCTGATTCTGATTTTTCTTTTTTGGGCATAATGGTTGAAATGATGTGATCTGCCCTCCTTGCAGGTATTCTTGAAGATGCTGGCTGTAGAAGATAAGGAATGGTGGCCTAACAGAAGCAACTGCAACTGTGCCCAACAAGAGATGTGGTGAATGGCTGGTTGAGTGAAGAGAATTCCCATTTGTCCTACTTTAAAATACTAGGATTAAGATACTAATAGAACCTTAATCTTTAGGCCCCTTTCACACTGGGGCGGTAGGGGGCGATAGGGGGCGTCGGCGGTAAAACAGCGCTATTTTTAGCGCTGTTTTACCGCGGTATTCGGCCGCTAGCGGTGCGGTTTTAACCCCCCGCTGGCGGACGAAAAAGGGTTAAAACCACTCATATAGCGTGGCTATAGCTGCGGTATTGCCGCGGTATAGCCACGCTGTCCCATTGATTTCAATGGGCAGGAGCGGTTTAGGAGCAGTGAATACACCGCTCCTTCACCGCTCCAAAGATGCGGCTGACAGGAGATTTTTTCTTCTCCTGCCAGCGCACCGCTTCAGTGTGAAAGCCCTTGGGCTTTCACACTGAACAAACAGCAGAGGCTGTTTTGGGGCGGTTTGCAGGCGGTATTTTTAGCGCAATAACGCCTGCAAACCGCCCCAGTGTGAAAGGGGCCTTAAGGGACCAAAACCTTGTGGGTATCCAGAAACCATGGTCTGTTACATAGTTAGTCTGGTCAAAAAAGACACAAGTCCATCTAGTTCAATCAATAGAAAGGAAATAAAAACAAATTATACAATCCTATATACACATACCTATACACAGTTGACCCAGAGGAAGGCAAAAAACCCCAGCAAAGCAGGATCCAATTTGCTCCAGCAGAGGAAAAAAATTCTTCCTGATCCCCCAAGAGGCATTTGAACATTCCCTGGATCAACTTTACCTATATATGTTAGTATCCAGTTATAACTTGTACATTTAGGAAAAGGGAAATCCAGGCCTTTTTTAATCTACTGAGCTGTACAGAGCTCTTAAGGGATTCTTTGTCTCATTTTCACAGCTTTTAATGTGACAAAACCTTTCTGTATTTGGAGATGAAATCTCTTTTTCTCCAGACCTTGTCATCTGTGATGACCTTAAAGTGAATAACTCAACACCAAGTTCACTATATTGACCCCTTATGTATTTTTACATGTTGGTCATATCCCCCCTTAATCTCCTCTTCTCAAGAGAGAATAAATTCAGTTCTTCTAATCTTTCCTCATAGCTGAGCAACTCTTATCAGTTTGGTTGCTCTTCTCTGTACTCTCTCCAGTTCCCGATATCGTTTTTGTGAACTGGTGCCCAAAACTAAACTGAATATTCCAGATGAGCTCTTACTAATGATATGTACAGGTTCAAAATGACGTCTCTCTTTCTGCAGTCCATAACTCTCTTAATACAAAAAAGGATTTTGCTTGCTTGGGAAACTTCAGCTTGGAATTGCATGCTATTATTACGCTTATGATCTACCAGAACACCCAGATCCTTCTCCACCACTGAACACTGTCTGTGTTCAGAAAGTACAGAGAGACCTTTTCAGAGATGAGAGAATAGTCTGGTATTTAAGGCCATCCATGATTTGGGGATATCTTGTTCTACACCTCTACCTCCTTCTCATATTGCAATATAAAATAAATCAATTCTTTTTTTTTTTTTTTTGTTCTTGCTAAAGTAATGGCAGCCCATGCTTTTTTAAACACTGAAAAAAAGAGCAATGTATGGCATTGAATGCGCCTAGAATATTTTTGCAATGTAAGAGTGCTTAGGCTATTCTCAATGTACGTACCTGTTTGTCATCTGGAAATCAATAACTCCTGAAGGTCAAAACCAATAGTGTTATACTTGCTAAATTCATTTTGCTATATCTCCCAACTTTTTTGAGATGGGAGCGAGGGACACCTATTAGCAAAAGTATGAAGGCATAGGACACACCCAGCCACGCCCCCTTAAAGGAGAATTATACAAAAAAAAAAATGATTAGTTAAACCCACAAGTGCTTTTTACCACTACTTTTCCTTTATATTGGCTTTTGGAATTTACAGATGCAGCAATTTAGAAATTGGATGAAAGGTTTAGTACTAGGAAACACTTTTTGAAAGATAAAAAGTGCATTTTATATACAGCTACACTCACCAGCCACTTTATTAGGTACGACTGTTCAGTTGTTCAGTTGCACATGGCAGCAACTCAATGCACTTAGGCATCTAGAAGTGGTGAAGATAACTTGCTGAAGATCTAACCACCTCTAGGGTTTACAGAGAAAGGTCAGGAAAAGAGAAAATATCCAGTGAGTGGCATTTGTGTGGAGGAAATTGCCTTGTTGATGTCAGAGGTCAGAGGAGAATGGTCAGAGGAGAACAGCAGACAAGTTTGAGATGATAGAAAGGAAACAGTAACTCAAATAACCACTCATTACAACCAAGGTATGCAGAATACCATCTCTAAATGCACAACACGTCAAACCTTGAAACAGATGGGCTACAGCAGCAGAAGACTACACTGGGTGCCACTCCTGTCAGCTAAGAACAAGAAACTAAGGCTATAATTTGCACAGGTTTACCAAAATTGGACAATAGAAGATTGGAAAAGCATTGCCTCCATGAGTCTTGATTTCGGCTGTGACATTCAGATGGTAGGGTCAGAATTTGGCATAAACTACATGAAAGCATGGATCCATCCTGCCTTCTATCAATGGTTCAGGCTGGTGGTGGTGGTGTAATGGTGTGGGGGATATTTTCTTGGCACACTTTGGACCCCTTAGTACCAACTGAGCATCGTTTAAACGCCATGGCCTACCTGAGTATTGTTGCTGACCATGTCCATCCCTTTATGACTACAGTGTACCCAACTTCTGATGGCTCCTTCAGTCAGGATAATACACCATGTCACAAAGCTCAAATCATCTCACCACTGGTTTCTTGAACATGATAATGAGGTTACTGTACTCCAATGGCCTCCATAGTCACCATATCTCAATCCAATAGCACACCTTTGGGATGTGGTGGAACGGGAGATTCGCATCATCGATGTCATTAAGAATGAAGGCAGTTCTGAGGGCAAAAGGGGGTCCAACCCGGTACTAGCAAGGTGTACCTAATAAAGTGGCCGGTGAGTGTATATACAGTAGATCAGACCAAAATGGGTGACACATGAGAAGGAAAGAGGGACAGAGGGACAGAGGGTTCCAAATCAGGGACAGTCCCTTGAAATCAGGGACAATCGGGATCTATGCCTTTGCTCCTAGCAATAAAAGGTAACTTTTGATTTTCTGCACATTGATTCAAGCAAGCCTAGTTCCAGCTGCCTACAAAGCAGAAGGTTGTGTTCTTTAGCTCACAGCCCCAGGTTCTGACTGGACCTGAATGCATGTGTGGACTGTGGATTACTGAAGTTTTACCACTCATCCAAGTGTCTTTGTCAGTGCAGATAAATGTTGGTGGAACATACCCCAGTATTTATAGCCATATGGCTATAAAATCAGATCAGATCACGCATGCGCAGAACATGAGTGCACATGTGTGAGCTGATTTTATTTATTTTTTTTAATTTCTCTTTATTGAAAATTTTCCTTGGCAGTACAAAACAGGGCCATTGGGGCATACCCCGGCCAACCGGTGCACATAGTCATGTGCATAACTAAACACAAAACAATCACTGCTCAGGTAACTCATGGTAGGATTTTGATAGGAGATATTGTTTCTTGGGGGACTGTCTCTCATTTTTAGTTATTGGCCCTGGATTCTATAGGAACATTTGAGAATAAATGTAGTTGTTTTGATTTTTAGGCTAGCACCTCCGATTATCCATCTGGGGTCTAGGCCTCAGCGCTCAGCAAAGCTAGACAGAGATAAAAGAGATCTATCTGGGTTGATCCCCTGAGGGCTGATCATCTGTTGTGGAATCTGTGCCAAATGTCAGACCTTGTCATATTTTTTGGGGCATCCACGAGACAGATATGTTGCCTTATAGAGGGGTATCATTGCGTTAACTAATTGCTTCCATGAGGACAGTGTGGGGAGAGTGGTTGACTTCCACTTTAGTACTATGGCTTTTCTCGCATAGAAAAGAAGAATACCTATTAGGGTGCGTGTTGCTTTGGCAAATGCCAGTTGCTCCACTAGGCCAAGGAGGCAGACACTAATTGTCAGGGGAATAGGAATAGTAGTCAAATTATGAATGAACTGAGTTACCTCCCGCCAATAGTCCTGAATTTGTGGGCAATCCCAGAATATATGCGTAAAATCTGCAGGAGTACCAGAGCATCTCCAGCAGCTGGCCGACACGGCTGGGTATATGCGGTGGAGGCGCTGGGGCCTATAGTAGATCCTGTGTAGGATTTTGAATTGAACCAGTTTATCTCTAGTAGCAACCAGTGGCTGGAGTGGATAGTCACACATGTCTTCCCAGTCCTCGCTGTCCACCTCCGCCCGCCACAGACCATGCAGACCATCGAGTCCGACCTGGATGGATGGTAGAAGTGCTCGGTAAATTTGGGATAATGGTTTTAAGAGATCAGCATCTTCTAAGAGGGTCTCCATGTCATCGTATTCCAGCCAAAGCTGAACTGTTTTGAATTGTGAGTCAAAGGCATGGCGGAGCTGCAGGAACCTGAAAAACAAAGAGTTTGGAAGTTGGAACTTGTTTTTCAGCCTATCAAATGTAAATAACCCTGACCCATCGAAGATATCCCTCAAATACTTGATGCCCTTACTGGCCCACAAAACCGGGTCTTGCAGAGAATGGAATTCTTTCAACCTTGGGTTAAACCAAAGCAGTGTATTAGGGGTCCCTTCATACTGTTCCAATTGTGCGGTCCGTGGCGCAAAGCCGGATCTCACTGCCTTAATAGAGGAGACATATTCTCCTCGGGCATGAGCCTTACCCGCCTCCCAGACCACATCAAGGGAAGATGACCCCTCATTAAGCGTCCAGTATTCTGTGAGTTTGGGCTCTACTAATTCCTGGATTTGAGGATTATCTATCCAATGGGACGCTAGCCTCCAGCATCCCAGCTCACAGGAGGTACCAAGATGCGATCTGATTTTAAACGGACTTGTATGTCCTTTTTTCCTTGCAAGGATCCTTGCTGTATTTTTTATATTTGCTTTGGAGTTTTATGTATCGCAACTCCCCTTTTTTTAATAAAACGCTTTGGGAAGACTTTCTACACTATTGGCGCTTTTCTTCTTTTTTACATTATCGTCTCCTGCTGTCCACATCCCTGGGACTCCATTGGATGTCTAAGGATCTTTCTGGAGAGGAAAACCAGAGTCTTCCATCGATTTGATTCCACCTTTGATTTCACTAAAAGCGATGTTTGACCCCCCCTGAGTAAGGGAGGTTGCAGGCTTTCTGGTAAGCCTTTTATCTTAATGAGGTGACGGGAAACACAGTGATGAGCACTTAATTTATGTTATATTCTGCACTTTGAAGTCACTACATTGGATTCCAGCAATATTTGAATATTTTCTCTTATTTACAACGTTTTGCACTTTGTACGTTTTGTATGCGATTTTGGTTTCACCATGCATTTTCGCATAGGACTGCATTGAAAATAATTATTTGGTTGCATATAGCACAATTTATTACATTGCACTGCACAGTTGCACTTTGCTTGAATTTTTTGCTATTTATGTTTAGGTCATATTGCACATTTACAATATTGTGTTGTACCTACTCTATATACGTTTTTATGCACAGGGTCATTTTGTACTTAAACCTAGCGCTGCACTTTACTACTTGTGTCCATTATTTCTGCCAACACACAGTAATGGACAAAATAAGGAAAATTGTTATCCATACTTACCGTAATTTTCCTTTCCTGGATCCTCCCCATGTCAGCCTACTATGGGTCAGCTCTGCCCCCTCTGACCCCTCCAGGACCACCTCTTTTTTAGTCCATAAAGGGTGGCTGTCTGCCCACACCTGTGTTAAAAAAAAGCCCCGCCTCGCGATGGATAAACTGGGTGGGAATCCCCGGCTGACATGGGGAGGATCCAGGAAAGGAAAATTACGGTAAGTATGGATAACAATTTTCCTTATTCCTGGACCTCCCCATGTCAGCCTACTATGGGATGTACCAAGCAATATTAAGAAGGGAGGGAAGACAAAAAATAAAAAATAAGCCAAACCCTCAATGCAATGCTACTCAAATTTTTAATGGGCAACAGCCGCCGTAATAACCGTAGAGCCAAATGTTTCCTCAGGAGGACAAGCCATTTTAAGCCTGTAATGCCTAATAAAAGGGTGCTGCCATACCCCTCGTCGAATGTGCTTTGATCTCTGAAGGAGAAGGAAGGCCCAGCGTTTTGTATGCAATATGTATGGTTTTGACAAACCAGGAAGACACAACTCTAGATGTTGCTGGCATACCCCTTTTAGGCCCCATTGGGAACACCTACAGCTGATCTTGTTTTCAAAAGCTTTTGGTTCATTTCAGGTAGGTTGAAACCACAGAGACCAGGTATAACCTACTCCACTCATCATCAGCTGTATCCACCGGAAAGGCTGGGAGAATGATCTCCCAGTTCATACGAAATTATGTGGCCACCTTAGGTAGAAAGCTCGGTATCGGCCTAAGGACTATGTTGTCTGGGAGCACCAAACAATATGGTTCTTTAGATGAGAAGGCGCACAACTCGGAGACTCTTCTGGCCGAGGCAACAGCTAGTAAAAAACAAAAAACTGTTAAAAGAAATAATGAACAAGAGAAAGCTTGATCAAATGGAGGAACCAGCAATGTTCCCAAGACTAGTGTTAAGCCCTCTTTTGGAAAATAAGATTTCAGTGGAGGTCTGATTTCAATGGCTGCGCATAAAAATCAGATCACCAATGGATGTAGAGCATATGTTGTACACAACAGGGGATTTTTACCCTTCAGGGAATTATAAGCTAACCCTTAGAGACCACTCTGCAGAAACTCCAAAATGTTAGATACTGAAGGAGATCCAAGGTTCCAACCCCTTTCTGTAGTATTCCAGATCCGGTTATAGGTTACATTCGTGGACCTCTTATGAGCCAGTAATAATGTCTCCACTACACCCCCCCGAGAGACCCAAGCCCGTTAAGGCCCCTCTCACTTCCAAGTCATTAACTTCATCCACCTGCGGTTCGGGTGTCAGGCCCCACTCTGCAGAAGGAGATTTTGACAAGGAGGCAGCGGGATTGGTAAGCCCAACTTTATCCTCCAAGCCAGATGGAACCACGGCTCCCTGAGCCAGTAAGGTAGGACTACTATTGCTGTGACCCTTTCTCACTGAATCTTCAGCAGGATTTTGAGAGCCAATGGAAGCGGCAGGAACACATACACTAAGGGGAAATTCCAAGACCTGGACAGAGCACCCTGACCCAACGCCTGTGGATGCCAGGACCGGGAGAAGAAACAAGGCAGTTGACAATTCTCCAATGCCATAAGATCTATTGAAGGTGTCCCTCAGACCCTGAGGATCTTACATAGGTACTTGGGGTTGAGGCCCCATTTGTTGTGATCTCCAAAGCCTAGACTCAAGCTATCTGCTAAAACATCCCCAGGCCCTGGGAGATAAGATGCTGTAAGAGAGCCGAGATTCTTCTCTGCCCATAGGAAGATTGACATGCCACCTGAAGGAGAGGGCGACTTCTTGTGCCCCCTTGTTGAGACACATAAGCCACCAAAGTTTTGTTGTCCAAAAGGATCTTGACAACTCGACCTCGCAACATAGGTTGGAATGCTAAGTGAGCGCGTCTGACAGCATCCAATCCCAGGAAATTTGAACTCTTTGCCCCACAAAGGTTCCATTGACCTTGAACCTGCTGTCCCAGGCAGTGTGCCCCGCAGCCTGCCAGACTGGCATTGGTCGTCACCACTATTGGTTCTGAGGCCTTCAACTGAACTCCGCGGGAAAGATTGCAAGCTACTGACCACCAAACCAGGGACCAGATTATCAGAATTGGCAGATAGATTTTCTGGAATAAGGAGTGACGATCCCACTGAAGAAGAAAGTTGCATTGAAACCTCCCTCTGCGCCACCTGACCCACGGGACTACTGGAACTGTGGCTGATAGAACCCCCAGATACTGCATGCATTCCTTCACCATCATAGAAGGCCTGGCCATCACTGCTTTTGTCTGAGGCTGGATCTCCTGGACCTTCCTCTGAGGAAGAGAAACACGACCCAGATCCGTGTCGAATTGTACTCCTAAATACTTCAACATTTTGACCCAGAAGTAGCATGCCATCTAGATAATGGAATATTTGCACTCCCTTGACCCTGAGAGTCGCAGACAGTAGCTTTGAAAACATTCTCGGAGTCATGCAGAGACCGAATGGGAGACTTTAAAAATTAAAATAAGAGCCTTCGACGGAAGGCCTGAGAAACCGATGGTGAGATGAGTCTATGGAAACATGAAGATACGCATCCGCCAGATCGATTGAAACCATCCAGTCTCCTGACTCCACAACCGAAATGATCGTTTCCAATGACTCCATTTTGAATGGTGGAACCTTCATGTAAGAATTCAGGACTTCGAGGTCAAAAACTGGTCTGAAACCCCCTGAAGCTTCTGGGACCAAAAACAGAGGGGAACATACTCTCTGACCCAATTCGTGCCTTGGAACCGGAAGGATGGCCCTTGCTGCCAACAGCTCCTCTATATATCCTTGCAAACATTGACTCCTTTCCAAATCCGTAGGAAGTCCAGTTTCTATGAACAAGGTCTGAGGGGGTCTTGTTCTGAACTCCTGGCGATAACGTGATCGAATGATGGCTACAATCCAGGCATCATGTAATTTGTCTGCCCAAACCTCCTTGAATTGGGCTAGTCTTGCTCCTACTTGGGAGGGTTAAGCGGAGACACCTTCAGAAGGACTTATTTGAAGCCTTAGGAGCTTTGTTGGCCCTGGGCTTGGAAGGTTTCTGGAAGGCTGAACCGGCTCCCTTCCACTGTCTGAAAAACTTTCTGTAAGCACTGGCCTCTCTGAATCCTTCTTTGGATCTCTTGTTAAGCCGAAAAAGGGCTGCTGTTGTCTTTTTCTCTACTGTGGGATTAGGCCAGATCTGCTGCCGGAAACCCACTGAATTGCTGATTCTAAGTCTTCCCGAAGAGTAGCTTCCCGTCGAATGGAACCGAACACAGACTGTGCTTAGAAACCTTATCGGCCGACCAATGCTTCAACCATAAGGCTCTGTGGTCTGTGATGGAGCGAGCCATTAACGGCAATAAACGTCAAAGGCCATTTCCCAGACTTTCATCCGAACATCCATCCACCAGCTACGCTACCCACACGCTAAGGCTGGATTCACACCCATGCACTCCCAGCGCTCCCGCACTTCCGCAGACCCGCACCACAGAACGTGCTTCATAGGAGACCATGGTAAATGGACGGTAGTGCAAATCCACAAAATGCAAAAAGCACCAATAACGCACAGGTGCGAACCCAGCCCAAGTGCTGCTGCCACGGAAGTGAGTGCTACTGCCAGTCTGCAGGCTGCTCTGGCCAAACTATACAACCTTTTTAGGTCTGCGTTTATTCTGCAATCCTTAGGATCCCTAAAAGAGACCGAATCCTCCAGCGGAAGCGTAATGTGGCGGGCGAATCTACGTAATGAAGCATCCACCTTAGGCGTAGTGTCCCAAGGAGTACAGCTTCAATACTCTATTATGCACATTGAGCATCTTCTCAGGCCCCGCCCACTCATCGTCAATTACTTCTTTAATTTCAGAAATGAATGGGAAGGAAGGTAATGATTTCTTTAAATACGGGTAGTATCTTTGCTGTTTCTTTGGAGGTGACGATTCTTCCTGCCACTTCATCGAATCCTTAACAGCCTCCACCAAGGGGGGAACCAGTGCAAAAATCAAACGTATGCGATTCCGAGACCATCTCAGCCTCAGATGGATCCGAATCGCTATTGATTTTAGAGTTAAAACACACTGAAAACACTTGATCTGAATCTGCAGATGCTGAAGACACAGCAGGATGAGCAGGATTCCTTGGAACACTCTTTAACCCTTCCTTGACTGCGTGCTTAATGTAGGATTTAACCTGGCATGCTTTCGCAGCATTGTCCTGAGCCGCCTCCTTCAAGCAAGATGCACAGACCCGTTTTCCTTTGAGGACCTCAGTTGAGCAGGCCCAACAGGATCTTTCTTCTTCCTGGGCTGGCAATGAAGACCTATCAGAAGAAGAGGATCTTCTTCTGTGTTTGCGCCCGGATTTGCTTTTCTAGAGGCTGTCTGATGTCTTGACCTCTCTTGGCTGGGGTCCGAGCGACTAAAGTGAGGTAAGAGCGAGGGAGATCTGGAATGCTGTGACAACGGGCGTCTATCCAGCTGCATGTGACTCTAGTCCCTTTTTTACTCTTTTGAGGCTGGAATGCTGATTTGGAACCTCTTTGCGGCGTTTATCCCGCACTGGGCCCTTCTCTCTGTAAAACACAGAGGATGTGCTCTCTTTTAAAAAAATAAATAAATAAATAAATATTTTTTTTTTTTTTTTAAACAAAAAATAAATACAATTAAAAAAACACTTCTCCATCCAAATCTTCAGTGCTAAGGCAGCTAGGCAGGCAGGCAAAATTCCCCAGACCTATAATGCCGTGTACACACGGGCGGACTTTTCGACCGGACTGGTCCAACGGAACAAATCCGTCGGACAATCTGACCGTGTGTGGGCTTCATCGGACCTTCAGCTGACTTTTTCTGTCGAAAATCAGACGGACTTTTTTTGGAACATGTTTCAAATCTTTCCGACGGACTCGAGTCCGGTCGAAAAATCCATTCATCTGTATGCCAGTCCGACGGACAAAAAAGGACGCAAGGGCAGCTATTGGCTACTGGCTTTGAACTTCCTTATTCTAGTCCCTTCGTACGTCATCACGTTCATACCAACGGACTTTCGAACGGACTTTAGTCCGTTCATGTGTGAGCAAGTCCGGTCGTCCGAAAGTCCGTTGTAACTCCGTCAAAAGTCCGTCGGAAAGACCGTCGGACATTTGATGCTGAAAACTCCACCCGTGTGTACACGGCTTAAGGCACAGGATAATAAAAACACTCTGACAGACAAGTAACACAGCAGAAAGTAATGAGAGAGATGGAAGGAAGCTTACCAGAGCAGAGTAGCAGATTGAGCTGGAGGCTGAGATTAGCCTAGAGGACAGAGCCTGCTTCAAATCAGCAGTGAGCATTCTGATGTTTGCGAGGCAACCCAAAGAGGAAGCTACCTCTGACCTCACCTGCTCAACTCTGAGCTTCCTGAAATGAGAACATGTGGAGGCAGTGAACTACAAGTCCCAACGAGCCAAACCACTGCCTGAACACACAAAAACATGGAAGGAGAGAGTGCCAGCACCTGCCTAACGAAGGTATATACAGTCTTTTATACTGCCAGTGACCTTTGCCAGTAATACACAGTCATTTATACTGTACCATACAATCCCAGCACCACAGGAACCCACCTCCTCAGGAGATTTACAGCCTATATGGGGGGGGTCTTCTGAACCGGGAGAGGCTGAACCCGAACAGGATGGATGGTGGATGGAGACAAAAAAAAATAAAGAAAAAAAGATAAAGAAAAATAAACTTTAAAAGGCGTCCGGAGCGAGGACGAAAAAAGAACACTGCTATGGGCAGACAGCTGCCCTTTATGGGCTAAAAAAGAGGTGGTCCTGAAGGGGTCAGAGGGGGCGGAGCTGACCCATAGTAGGCTGACATGGGGAGGTCCAGGAAAACAGATATGCAGCATTTTTTACCTTATGCAGCAGACCACAATGCACAGTAGTGTGTTATTATGAGTTGTGTTGCACTGCAAGGAATGTGTGTTGGAGCTGCATTTTGTTGGGTTGTGTTTTACATGCATTGCAAAGGTGTTTCAGCCCTTAAGGAAGATGTTGATTGTCAAACTGCCCTGCTCCATGTAACAAAATCAAATCATCATGGTATCAAAAATCCAGAGATAGATGTAAATTGTTTAAGCTACAAGGCTGAAGGTGTGACTTCACTGGTATAAACGGAAATAACCATTTATTAACAGGCGTGCGGGCCTTTGACATCATCTGTTAATCACAATTCAGCTCTAAAAATTAAGTACTTCTACTACTGCTTATTCAACATAACTCTTGGTATAAGCCCAGCCCAGTTGTTTTTGCTAAACTAATCAAACCCTGCCACTCATCCATGTACTCAACATAGACACTAAATTACATATTTATAAAGCCATCAATGTGACTTTCACCAAGTATTAACCAGTGGTGGATCAATCACTGTCATATGTTCAGCTCACACAGTCCAGAAGCATCCTGATAGGTTAAATGGCTTCTGACCAGACTGTCAAACTTTATGTAGGTCTGTTTAATTGCCACAGGGAAGTCACATTAATTATGCAACCAATGTTTCTCTGAGCCAAGACTGGTATAAATGGTTTAATGCTCTATAATGGGTTGATAGTTTATAAATATAGCCATATGTGCCAAAATTAGCTTCTTCTTCATCAGGACCCTAAATATGGGCCCCCACAGTGTCTCTAGACCTGACCTTATGTATACTGATACTATATATACACACTACCATGCTATCTGCTCTCAAAAAATTATGAAATAGTAAAATTAAACTGAAATAAAAATAGAAAGCAGCTGCACACCAAAGCAGTGCTGTACACATAAACTGTCACATATAAAATCCTATACATAACAACAATATATAAAAGTCCCTTAAATTCCAAAGACCGAAATACATTTCACTGTGACTTTTCAGTCCTGAAGTCATCATGCATGGAACCAGACAAGTGACACCATCACATCGCTGCGTGACTCCCCATAAACTCAGAGTTACGCTCATGGTTTGCAAGTTGATGAGAGAGAAGAGATGCACTTTTTTTTTTTTTTTTTTATAAAAGTATTAATACACTATCAGATTGTCTGTTTGTATTGCATGCTTCTCTGCCAATGATGAACGTTTGTGGAGCTAATGTGAGAGATGTTTTTTCTAATTTGAGGTCCATCAAATCTGGTGATTAGACTTGTGCACAACGGGAAATTTTGTTTAGTTTCGGTTCGTTGTCATTCGTAAAGTTCATAATTTCGTTCTGTTATATTCGTTATGTTACGTTAATTCATTTTCGGATAATTCGTTACTATTCGTAAAGTGTTGATATTCGTTATAATGAATCTCGAATCATGTCGAATGTATTCGTTACATCCGCTATAATTTCATATTCGTTGAAATTCGATATTTATGTACAGTCAGGTCCATAAATATTGGGACATCAACACAATTCTAATCTTTTTGGCTCTATACACCACCACAATGGATTTGAAAGGAAACGAACAAGATGCAGACTTTCAGCTTTAATTTGAGGGTATTTACATCCAAATCAGGTGAACGGTGTAGGAAATACAACAGATTGTATATGTGCCTCACACCAAAAGTAATGGGACAATTGGCCGCTCATCTGTTCCATGGCCAGGTGTGTTTTTCCCTCATTATCCCATTTACAAGGAGCAGATAAAAGGTCCAGAGTTCATTTCAAGTCTGCTATTTGCATTTGGAATCTGTTGCTGTCAACTCTCAATATGAGATCCAAAGAGCGCTCACTATCAGTGAAGCAAGCCATCATTAGGCTGAAAAAACAAAACAAACCCATCAGAGAGATAGCAAAAACATTAGGTGTGGCCAAATCAACTGTTTGGAGCATCCTTAAAAAGAAAGAACGCACCGGTGAGATCAGCAACACCAAAAGACTCGGAAGACCACGGAAAACACCGAAGAATTCTTTCCCTGGTGAGGAAAACACCCTTTACAACAGTTGGCCAGATCAAGAACAATCTCCATGAGGTAGGTGTATGTGTGTCAAAGTCAACAATCAAGAGAAGACTTCACCAGAGTGAATACAGAGAGTTCACCACAAGATGTAAACTATTGGTGAGCCTCAAAAACAGGAAGGCCAGATTAGAGTTTGCCAAACAACATCTAAAAAAGCCTTCACAGTTCTGGAACAACATTCTATGGATAGATGAAACCAAGATCAACTTGTACCAGAGTGATGGGAAGAGAAGAGTATGGAGAAGGAAAGGAACTGCTCATGATCCAAAGCATACCACCTCATCAGTGAAGCATGGTGGTGGTAGTGTCATGGTGTGGGCATGTATGGCTGCCAATGGAACTGGTCCTCTTGTATTTATTGATGATGTGACTGCTGACAAAATCAGCAGGATGAATTCTGAAGTGTTTTGGGCAATATTATCTGCTCATATTCAGCAAAATGCTTCAGAACTCATTGGACGGCGGTTCACAATGCAGATGGACAATGACCCGAAGCATACTGCGAAAGCAACCAAAGAGTTTTTTAAGGGAAAGAAGTGGAATGTTATGCAATGGCCAAGTCAATCACCTGAATCTGATTGAGCATGCATTTCACTTGCTGAAGACAAAACTGAAGGGAAAATTCCCCAAGAACAAGCAGGAACTGAAGACAGTTGCAGCAGAGGCCTGGCAGAGCATCGCCAGGGATGAAACCCAGCGTCTGGTGATGTCTATGCGTTCCAGACTTCAGGCTGTAATTGACTGCAAAGGATTTGCAACCAAGTATTAAAAAGTGAAAGTTTGGTGGATGATTGTTAATCTGTCCCATTACTTTTGGTCCCTTAAAAAGTGGGAGGCACATATACAAACTGTTGTAATTCCTACACCGTTCACCTGATTTGGATGTAAATACCCTCAAATTAAAGCTGAAAGTCTGCAGTTAAAGCACATCTTGTTTGTTTCATTTCAAATCCATTGTGGTGGTGTATAGAGCCACAAAGATTAGAATTGTGTTGATGTCCCAATATTTATGGACCTGACTGTATGTATATATATTCATGATAATGATTCGTAGTTTGGAAAGTCGTTTGTTTATTGAATCTATTAACACACACAATAACAATATCTCTTCTCCTCTGCTTAAATACAATACAACACCCTTCTCACTCAGTTCTCAGGAATACACTTTGCCAGTAATCCAACTTCCAGCACAAAATTAATCAGCTGATTGAACTGTAAGAACTTTGAGTTGACCTTTTGTTTCATTAGATCTTTAATGAATTACCGAATCATATTGAATTCATTCGTTATGCATCCGAATGTCCGAAAGATGCAAAATCCGGCCGAATTTCGATTTGATACGAAACGAATTGCACATATCTACTGGTGAGTGCGCCTCTTTGAAGGTGGTGAAGGATTATCACAAAGGACACTTTCATTTTGGAGTGAATCATTTAAGGTTAATGGATGAAAATTTATGGTTAAAACTTAATTCTACAATGACATGTTACAGTGAAGTATTAGGGACTTTGGAATTTAAAGCGGATCTGAAGTCATAAAAAACTATGAGCAGGCAGGCAGAGCTTATGCAGGAGTTACATTATCCTGCGATGACCAGTTAGAATGGCTCAAGACCGGCATCTGGAAGAAGCTGGGGAGAAGATGCCACTGCCGGTGGCTTGGAACACAGACTTGGGACTGTTGGAGATGAGGCAAGTATAGTAACACTTTAGTTCTTCTTTAAATAAGTATTAAACCCAAAGGACCAAATTTATTATGCTGAATTTGGTTTTTTTTATGTATTTTTCCTTCATTTTCATCTGGTGAACCTGCCAGTAAGACTTTTATATTTCAACTTTCTTTAACAGACCAAGCTTTCCAGCTAAAGCGGCAGTTGCAGGGCTTAGACAAACCATTTGCCACTGACGGGAGGTGCTTACGATGGTTTTATCCCCCCAAAAAAGCAAGACTGTTACTGTAACTACTTAACCACTTCCCGACCGCCTCACATACATATACAGAAGCAGAATGGCACAGCTGCGCAAACCGCCGTATAGGTACGTCGACCCCTTGAAGAGCCATAGCAGGCGCGCGATCACCGCCGGCCACCCACGATTGTGGGCACAAGAGCCGGGATTTGTGTGTGTAGGCACATAAATCCCTGCTCTGTCAGGGAACAGGAGACAGATCGTGTGTTCCTACTGAGTAGGAACAACGATATGTCTCTTCCCCCAGTCAGTCACATCCCCATACAGTTAGAATCACTCACGAGGGAACACATTTAACCCCTTGATCACCCCCTGGTGTTAACCCCTTCCCTGCCGATGACATTTACACAGTAATCAGTGCATATTTATAGCACTGATCGCTGTATAAATGTCAATGGTCCCAAAAATGTGTCAAAAGTGTCTAATCTGTCCGCCGCAATGTTGCAGTACTGCTAAAAATCACAGATCACCGCCATTACTAGTAAAAAAAAAAATTATGATAAAAAATGCAATAAAAATGCCATAAATCTTTCCCATAGTTTGTAGACGCCATAACTTTTGCGCAAACCAATCAATATACGCTTATTGCGATATTTTTTACCAAAAATATGTAGTAGAGTATATATTGGTCTAAACTGATGAAGAAATTTGTTTTTTAAAAAATGGGATGTTTATTATAGCAAAAAGTTAAAAATATTGTGTTTTTTTCAAAATCGTCGGTCTTTTTTTGTTTATAGCGCAAAAAATAAAAACCACAGAGGTGATCAAATACCATCAAAAGAAAGCTCTATTTTTAAGAAAAAAAGGAAGTCAATTTTGTTTGGGTACCTTGTCGCATGACCACGTAATTGTTAGTTAAAGGGACGCAGTGCCGTATCGCAAAAAATGGCTCGGTCAGGAAGGGGGGGGAAATCACAGGCATGGCTCCTAGAAGCAGAGGCATGATGGGATTTGTAGTTTCTGTAGTGCCATGATTGCCTACCCTTGATCTAAATCTTCCAGGCATCTAATACTACCCTTCCCCAAATTCATAATGCTGCTCTGCAAAGGTGTATCTGTTGCTCTTCTATCCAGAGTAGACACATCCTAACAGAAGGTGTGTTACTGGCAGTATCACCAGGTGAAAATGAAGAAAAAGGCTAAAAAAAAATGAAACAATGCAACCACCGCATGGTTAGCCGCAATATATTGGATTTTTGTTTTTGGGTTTAGTACAATTTTAATGTATTTTTCATTTATAGTTTGTTATTTATATGCACTTGTATATGATTTTGTGTGTGATAGTTTATGTGTATATTACTGCTCATTTGTAGACACTGGGTATGTATACCAATGCATCATTATACCGCAATGGATTTTTCCAACAGGTAGCTACAGGCCAAGTGGTGGAGCCCTTTATGGAGACAGTAAAAGCAGATGGGGAAGGGGGGGGGGTCATTTAAATATCTCATTTAGCCAAATTCCCACCTATATTGGAGGTCCCATTAACACACACAGGTAACCTTAAAATCTTTCTTTCATGAATCTGTCACAAATATGCATATTTGTTGAATGAGAGCTGCTGCATTTTGTATAAGTAGAATTATAACACATTGTTTATTGTATCCCCATGAAGCTTGTAGAGGTAGTTTATAGGCTATAATGTTCACATTTGTAGAAAGACCTTAACCTCCACACCTTAAAATGAAGCATATGCCTCCCATATGAGAAAACCCTCCTTTGGTTCCCCTGAGTTCTGGTTCTCAAAAAGTCTTTTTGTGTTGCCTCGAAATGTCTTCCTGACTCATGAGAGCCTTGCAGTTCTGTTCGCACTTTGCATAATCTGCTCTTGGCAGAGTCTATGACATTCTGCTGGCCTGCTGCCAAGGGCACATGTGCAACAAAATAGTTTCTACTGTAAATTCAAGTATTTCGTATATCAGCTAATTTTCAGATGATTAACATTCGGGTTTTAAATTCCTCTGAAAACACTGAGCTGAAAAACGTTTCATCTCTGCATACGTAAATTGACAAATATTTGCTCTAGAGTAAAGTATAGCATTGCCAATTGAAGTCTTAGCTCATTTGTTGATCTATGAAGCAATAATAGCGGGTGAAAGACTATAGCATACCTGATGGTAATGTTGCTGCAAAGATAAAAAGCAAACAAAAACTGATTGAAATAGCGTTCATATTTGTGCAATTGTATTTGGGACCCAAAGCTGGTTATTCACTTGCAAATATCACTACCAGAATGAGTGTGTATGTGAAGGTGGAGCAGTCACTGCAAATGGTGGCTGCTTGAGGTCTTTTACTATTATGGTTGCGATTTAGGAATCTCCATATTTAGAGTACAAACCAGCCCAATAAGCACTGCATGACTACACACCCAGCCACTAATTCAGATAAAAGGAAGTGACCTCACTTAATGTAGCAGAATGATGTAAAAAAGATGTACTTATGGTTAGAATGTTACTTCTTTCTTGGAGTCTTCAGGTCCATCCTTCTCTTCACCTTACTTCCTTTTTCCACCCTTCCTTCCTTTCAATATATTATTCTATGTTGTTTCTACAGAACTAGGCTAATGCCGCGTACACACGGCCGGACTTTCCGACATAAAAAGTCCGATGGGAGCTTTCGGTCGGACATTCCGACCATGTGTATGCCCCATCGGACTTTTTCTGTCGGCATTTCTGACGGACTTAGATATAGAACATGTTCTAAATCTTTCCGTCGGAAATGCCGACGGAGTTTAGCCCGTTGGCAAGTCCGGCCGTGTGTGCGCGGCTTTACAGTATTACAGCAGTATTAAACTAATCCTTCACTTCCCTCCCTTTGTTCCAATATATTATTCAGTGTTGATTCAACTTAACAGGACTAACAGTAATAAAACAGTCTGACCTTCCATCCTTCCTTCCTTCCTCTTCCTTTCACTTCCTTATTTCCAATATATTATTTAGTGTTGGTTCAAAGGAACAGGACTAACAGTAATAAAATAGTCCTCTCCCCTCTCCTCTCCCCTCTCCCCTCTCCCCTCTCTCTTCCCTTTTCCTTCCTTCCCCTTCCCTCAACAGGAATAACAGGATTAAAGCAATATTAAATAGGCTGACCTCCCTTCCTTCATTTCTTCCTTCCCTCTTCCCTTCCCCCCTTCCCTTACTCTTCCTTCCTTCCTTCCTTCCTTCCTTCCTTCCTTCCTTCCTTCCTTCCTTCCTTCCTTCCTTCCTTCCTTCCTTCCTTCCTTCCTTCCTTCCTTCCTTCCTTCCTTCCTTCCTTCCTTCCTTCCTCCCTTCCTTCCTCCCTTCCTTCCTTTATTAAGTGTTGGTTCAACAGAATAGGACTAACAGAATTAACAGAATTAAAGCATATTCAAATAGGCTTACTTTTCTTTCTTTCTTTCTTTCTTTCTTTCTTTCTTTCTTTCTTTCTTTCTTTCTTTCTTTCTTTCTTTCTTTCTTTCTTATTATAGGAGTGAGATGATATTACAGGTATTTTCCTAATTTATGGTCAGTAGTTTGGACAAATGTTCACAACTTAGAATTTGAATGGACAGCTTAAGATCTTTATTGTGGGGAGATGATTATTCCTTCTGATCGTACACTATATGAGCTACATGTAGATGTAAAATGGTAAATCCTGGCCTAATAGAACACCCTAGAGACGGACAAAATGTCTGTATGAACCCTAGTCAGCTGAAAAACTACAAGTGGTGGCGAGCTACCCTAAAGCTGCATATCATCAAGAAGGTAAGTGGGACTATAATTATGCCTCCAATAGTGAAAACAAAGAATCATTAATGTTTGTACACTGTTTTATTACAAAATGCCATATTTAAAGATGGAAAAAGGACATATTCAAAGTACAAACATTAAAATACAAAACAGTGTATGATTCAGAGTACAAATGAGGACAGTGTATTGGTCTACATGTTTCCTGAGGTACCCCGCTTTATTAGGACCCTTAAAAGCCTCAAATATGTCTGTTATGTAAACTATTGTCTTATGGCAATGTACACTGTACTAGAAACCAAAAAACAAACAACATAAATATCCAAAACATAGAATATGTATACAACAAAATATAATGCATACTAATGTATTTAAATGCACTTGAAACAACTAACAAGATGGCAGCAGGGGTGGGGCCAGCAGTGGGAATGTGAGGAGTGTTTGTCCCCTGTTCCAGTGGCACCGCTCAATTTTTTATAGTGATTGTGCAGGCATAGCACATCAGATCTCCCTCTCTTTAGCAGCCACAGCATTCTGCCACCTTGCTGCATCAGCAACCATAGAAAAAAATCAGGAAACATGCACCCAAGCAGTCAGGAGCCTCTGTTGATATATTTCATTTTTTATTAGAAAACCCTTGGGTGCAGGAATCTCCCCAACTAATCCCCAAGGAGGTATGAGCATTGATTCACACCAATCCCCATCACCACATGGTCTTCTTTTATTAAAGGAAATATATGGTCACAGCATACACGTTCATTTTATAACATCAACATTGTATTAGCAATACAAACAATGGTTATATTTGGCAATCCAATAAAAACTTATTTTGTGTTGTGAGTGCTGCCTGTCTGCTGGCCATCTCTTTCCAAAACTTCCTGGACTCCCTGAATGCTTTGCAGCTTCTCCTTTGCTGTTTACCTTCTATTTTTAAAGACCACACATCCCATGGTACCTTGCTGCCTGCACGCAGTGGTTCCTGTACTGATTCTGCCTCCTGAACCCCCTCCCCTTAGCCCCTTTGACTGATGTTTGATGTCCGGCCGGATTCCGGCCCTCCATACCCGTGTCCAGTCTCATTGGCATTATTGTAAGTGTTCGTGGTAAACGGGGACAATTACCCCTCCCTTCCTTTCTCCTCTCCCTACATAACTCATTTCGTTGTTTACTCTACACAAACTGATTATGTGTTTCTATACCTAGACATTTTTTCCATATTTGCTCCTGATGAGTGGTAGTTGCCACGAAACGCGTAGAGCCAATAGATACCTTATTATTCCTATTTTTCAACACTACCAACTGTTCCTTTTACTAATTGGATGTATCAATAACTACAGCTATATTTCCTACCAAGGAGACATGCTTCAATGAAAGTGAATTGCTTTTTACCATATGTATAGTACGAACCAACCTTGATATCAATATACTATGCTATTATTATCACTGGTATACATTGTATATGTTTTAATGTACCTGGTTTATGCATGGTTTAAACTGTGAACTTATTATGTCACTATTTTACTGTGTGAATACCATTATTACCGTAAACTCTGTACAATAAATCAGTGATTGCTCAATACCGATTCTACAATGTTTTGTGTGTTCATAGCCTTAATATTCTGAGTACTGCCCGCTTTCATTTGCATCGTGTCAGATCCAGGGATGCAAACTTCATTTAAAGTCCCACCCCTCTCTTTTCTATTTATCAAATTGCCGGGGATGGAGGCGCTGGGCGATATTTGCCTTGTGTCCTCATTTAAAGTCCCATTTAGCTGTTCTAGTTTTTTAGCCCCTTTGTAGTTCAGAAGGCAGGCTCTGTGAAATGTGTCACACAGCAGTGTCTACTTACTGGGCATGTTGAATACATGTCCCAGAATTCAAGGATGTGTGGCGAGTAGTAATTGAAATACATTGTGGAAATGAATATATGATTTTACATTTGGAACATAGATACTCCTTAAAGCATATGTCCATACACCTGTTTTGGATGGGTATAGGTGGAAAAGCGAGCCAGTACAAAAAAACGGTGGTAATTTAGCAATATTCATTTTGCAGTATAGATATTATTATATTTTAACTCATCATACTGAATACAATAAAAAGTATAGTAACATTCTTGGGATTTAAATTGGATCTGTGGGCAGTAAAGATTGCAAAAATGGTGAAAAAAAAGGGAAAAACTTCTATGGTGTTTTTTTAATAACTGGCTTTCAAAGATATCTTCGCTCATTTCCTTAAGCAACTGCAAATCTAAACATTCCAATTTTTCTGTATTATAAACTTGCCGAGAATAATTTCCCAATTTTTAAACAATTAGCAACACACAGCTGTTTGGAAATGGTCTGGAACGTATTTGAAAAACTCTGTGCCAGAGAAGGAAATAACATTTGTTTTAAGATTTGGATATGTTTAGTTTTTTTCACCATTTGCGGGATATTTAATTTGTGGTTATAACGATCATGTTTCAATCATGTTCTGCTGATCTTAAAATGCTCCTTCTTTTAGTAGGGAACTTTTAAAGGAAACACTAAGTTTGGGGGGCATGGGATTTCGCTGTCCCAAGTTCTCTAGTTTAATATCCTCACACTCCTTCCTGGGCAAAGCCAGGAGTAACTGGGTGCTGCTGCAAAAACCAGCTGGATAACCGGTATCAACATAGAAGAGACTATATCACCAGCAAGATGGGGTACCAACATCCCTACTGCATGCAACACATACATTTGGCAAACAATACAAAATATAGGATTATTCCGGTGCACTAATGAGTCTATAGTTCAGTCCATCGTGTTAAATCATGCATTTACTAAATACAATTTAGACAAATTTGATATACCAATAAAAATAAGGCTCGTACAATTTCCAATATGAGTAATACACAATCCCATCCACTGCTCATTCCCATTACAGACTTAACAGCAAATCACTATATGCTCAACACGGTGTACTGGATTGCCGTGGGTGTGGCTGTAAGTTCTTTACATGTTTCGTGAGGATCAATACACTTGGATGTTTATTGTCTACAATGTAACACAATTGGTTGCTTTATTTAATACATCAATTCTACCTAGCCACTTCATTTTAATGAGCCACCATTTACAATAATATCTTTTTTGTGCTAGGTTTCAAAGCCTTGCATAGAAGCACCTCTATAGCGGCAAGCAGTCTAGGACATCTGTAACAAAAACATTTAGGGAAACCAGCCACAGAAGGGTAGCCAGGAGCCGGCTATTGTGCCTGCAATTCTGGGACAGTATGCAGTGCTGTTAATGTGGAGCTGTTTCCCTCTAGTGCTGGCTTGAACTCCATTTGTCATTTCCTAAAGACAGAGCCTAGAGCAGAGCAAAGCATCAGAGGATGCGTAGTTCAGAATGCTGGGGTTTCAATTCCAGCAGGACTGGCCTGAACTACAACCCCCAGATTGCTGAGGACAGAAGAACAGACTGCTGGGAGAGGATATAAAAAGGCGAGTTGAGGCCTAGATTGCTCTCTTGGGATGTCGGCCTAGATCTGCCAGCAGGAGCTCTGTGGCAATGTGAACTGCAGCCAAGTTGTGGCCTGCATAGGAGAGAGTTATATAGCTGCAACCAGAGGAACATCTGTGGACAGCATCGCTTCCTATCTATAGTGGTTCGGAGGCTGTTCCTGATCCTTCAGCACTACCTGCACTTCAGATCTGGGTAGGCATTCTCTGAGCCAGGACCCAGAGGGAGATCCTGAAAGAATCCTCATCATCATCTCCATCACTACCAGCAACTTCTGTTATGCTGTCGGTGAACGGGCACCTGCCCATTTAATCCTATAGACACTGCATATAGACATCATTGTCTCTGCCCACATTCCTGATACTTGTAGTGCTACTGGATGCAAGTTCTGTCAATCCCATAGACACTTTATGTAGACATCTGTGCTTTGCTCACCTCCCTGTCATCTATAGCCCTAATGGATACAGTACTATTGAAGCAACATATATGATGACCATTTGTGCTAAGGTCATACAGGAAAAGTCTGCATTTTAAAAGGGGTTAATTACATACCAGCATATAATTTTGCTCTGCTCTAACATCAAGGATTATTCCCTTCATCATATTTTAAGTGCTAGCTGAAGATCTGCTGGATTCTGCGGGGTTGCCATTAAGCCCTTTTTATCCTGTCCTTATCTTCACAAGTGACTGAGTGTTGTCAAATACAAGGGGTCTGCTCTCATTTCTCTGGAACTCTGCTTAAAGGAGCCAGCCAATTTAAACACAACAGTTTGCTGAATGTTTGTCAGTTTAATGTTAAGTGCCTGTGGGCTGAGGAGACAGAGGGGAGTGGCTTGACATAGTTCTATTAAGTGTTGGTCCCTTGCCTCTCTGCTGCTTATTCACATAGGCCTCAGTGACCTAACAAGGTTGGATTGCACTGTGTTTCTTTGCATTTTGCCTTGTTAAATAGAAATCTTTAGATTGCACAGTCACATTTCATACTAGTGCTATATTGATTCTGGACAAGTCATCCTTATGATATACAGTTTTATGCTATGCATTTTTATGTGCCCCTTTTGCCACAGTAAACAAATTTAAACTGCTTCACCTGTATCATGTTAGTTTATTGTCATTGGTGTCAACTGGTAAAAAAAATGACTGAACCCAGGGTGACAGAGGTGTCGGAGGACTTGCAGAGTTGGGGCAACCAGTGGGGTACAGATTCTACCAGCGGCCCTCACAAGGGTAGCGCTACAGAAGGTACAAGGACATGGGGTCACATCCCTGACCAGGCCATGTACCAGTGCTGTAAAGATATGATATATTGGAAAATTGACCATTACTGTCCTTTTTTATATACAGTATCTCACAAAAGTGAGTACACCCTTCACATGTTTGTAAATATTTTATTATATCTTTTTATGTGACAAAACACTGAAGAAATGACACTTTGCTACAATGTAAAGTAGTGAGTGTACAGCTTGTATAAAAGTGTAAATTTGTCCCCTCAAAATAACTCAACACAGCCATTAATATCTAAACTGCTGGCAAAAGTGATTACACTCCTAAGTGAAAATTTCCAAATTGGGCCCAAAGTGTCAATATTTTGTGTGACCACCATTATTTTCTGGCACTGCCTTAATCCTCTTGGGCATGGAATTCACCAGAACTTCACAGGTTGCCACTGGAGTCCTCTTTTACTCCTCCATCACAACATCACGGAGCTGGTGGATGTTAGAGATCTTGCGCTCCTCCACTTTTCGTTTGGAGATGCCCCACAGATGCTCAATAGGGTTTAGGTCTGGAGACATTTTTGACCAGTCCATCACCTTTACCGTCAGTTTCTTTAGCAAGGCAGTGGTCGTCTTGGAGGTATGTTTAGGGTCATTATCATTTTGGAATACTGCCCTGCGACCCAGTCTCTGAAGGGAGGGGATCATGCTCTGCTTCAGTATGCCACAGTACATGTTGGCATTCATGGTTCCCTTAAAGATCATGACACTCCCACCACCATGCTTGACTGTAGGCAGGACAAACTTGTCTTTGTACTCCTCACCTGGTTTCCGCCACACACGCTTGACACCATCTGAACCAAATAAGTTTATCTTAGTCTCATCAGACCACAGGACATGGTTCCAGTAATTCATGTCCTTAGTCTTCTTGTCTTCAGCAAACTGTTTGTGGGCTTTCTTGTGCATCATCTTTAGAAGAGGCTTCCTTCTGGGACGACAGCCATGGAGACCAATTTCATGCAGTGTGCGGCGTATGGTTTGAGCACTGACAGGCTGACCCCCCACCCCTTCAACATCGGCAGAAATGCTGGCAGCACTCATACGGCTATTTCGCAAAGACAACCAATGGATAGGACACTGAGCACGTGCACTCAACTTATTTGGTTGACCATGGCGAGGCCTGTTCTGAGTGAAACCTGTCCTGTTAAACTGCTGTATGGTCTTGGCCACCATGCTGCAGCTCAGTTTCAAGGTCTTGGAAATCTTCTTACAGCCTAGGCCATCTTTATGTAGAGCAACAATTCTTTTTTTCAGATACTCAGAGAGTTATTTGCCATGAGGTGCCATGTTCCAGTGACCAGTATGAGAGAGTGAGAGCGATAACACCAAATTTAACATACATGCTCACCATTCACACCTGAGACATTGTAACACTAACGAGTCACATGACACCGGGGAGGGAAAATGGCTAATTGGGCCCAATCTGGACATTTTCACTTAGAGGTGTACTCACTTTTGTTGCCAGTGGTTTAGACATTAAAGGCTGTGTGTTGAGTTTTTTTTTTAGGGGACGGCAAAGTTACACTGTTATACAAGCTGTGAACTCACTACTTTACATTGTAGCAAAGTATAATTTCTTCAGTGTTGTCACATGAAAAGATATAATAAAATATTTACAAAAATGTGGGGGGGGGGGTGTACTCACTCTTGTGAGATACTGTATATCTGTTTTCTTTTTATATACATAAAATCTACAATATATAATGTTTTATTACAATAAACCTTTAATTAGACACAGGATGATATGATGCAGGAATCTCAGAGCACTATCAGGTGTACAAAGTGAGTGCATAGTAGAAGCTGATTGCCTTCAGACTTTCTCTCTCTGATTGAACTTTTTATAGATCCACATAAACACTGATGTGGATAGAGGAGGAAAGGGTCAGTTGTATGTTTAAATTGGAGATTGAGCTAAGTGAACAACAGGCTTTTTTTTAAAACAAAGTATGTAAGAACCTAAAAAAAAAAAAAAACGTGAAATTCAGGCTTTAGCTCAATCTGCTAGCATAAAATAAAAACACAAAATATATGCAATGCTGCGTATTAACATATATACAGTACTATATATGATTTATATTTCTTTGTATAAAACATTATATATATACAGTGGGGACGGAAAGTATTCAGACCCCCTTAAATTTTTCACTCTTTGTTATATTGCAGCCATTTGCTAAAATCATTTAAGTTCATTTTTTTTCCTCATTAATGTACACACAGCACCCCATATTGACAGAAAAACACAGAATTGTTGACATTTTTTCAGATTTATTAAAAAAGAAAAACTGAAATATCACATGGTCCTAAGTATTCAGACCCTTTGCTCAGTATTTAGTAGAAGCACCCTTTTGATCTAATACAGCCATGAGTCTTTTTGGGAAAGATGAAACAAGTTTTTTACACCTGGATTTAGGGATCCTCTGCCATTCCTCCTTGCAGATCCTCTCCAGTTCTGTCAGGTTGGATGGTAAACATTGGTGGATGGCCATTGTTTGGTCTCTCCAGAGATGCTCAATTGGGTTTAAGTCGGGGCTCTGGCTGGGCCATTCAAGAACAGTCACGGAGTTGTTGTGAAGCCACTCCTTCGTTATTTTAGCTGTGTGCTTAGGGTCATTGTCTTGTTGGAAGGTAAACCTTCGGCTCAGTCTGAGGTCCTGAGCACTCTGGAGAAGGTTTTGGTCCAGGATATCCCTGTACTTGGCCGCATTCATCTTTCCCTCGATTGCAACCAGTCGTCCTGTCCCTGCAGCTGAAAAACACCCCCCACAGCATGATGCTGCCACCACCATGCTTCACTGTTGGGACTGTATTGGACAGGTGATGAGCATTGCCTGGTTTTCTCCACACATACCGCTTAGAATTAAGGCCAAAAAGTTCTATCTTGGTCTCATCAGACCAGAGAATCTTATTCCTCACCATCTTGGAGTCCTTCAGGTGTTTTTTAGCAAACTCCATGCGGGCTTTCATGTGTCTTGCACTGAGGAGAGGCTTCCATCGGGCCACTCTGCCATAAAGCCCGGACTGGTGGAGGGCTGCAGTGATGGTTGACTTTCTACAACTTTCTCCCATCTCCCGACTGCATCTCTGGAGCTCAGCCACAGTGATCTTTGGTTTCTTCTTTGCCTCTCTCACCAAGGCTCTTCTCCTCCGATAGCTCAGTTTGGCCAGACGGCCAGCTCTAGGAAGGGTTCTGGTCATCCCAAACGTCTTCCATTTAAGGATTATGGAGGCCACTGTGCTCTTAGGTACCTTAAGTGCAGCAGAATTTTTTTTGTAACCTTGGACAGATCTGTGCCTTGCCACAATTCTGTCTCTGAGCTCTTCAGGCAGGTCCTTTGACCTCATGATTCTCATTTGCTCTGACATGCACTGTGAGCTGTAAGGTCTTATATAGACAGGTGTGTGGCTTTCCTAATCAAGTCTAATCCGTATAATCAAACACAGCTGGACTCAAATGAAGGTGTAGAACCATCTCAAGGATGATCAGAAGAAATGGACAGCACCTGAGTTAAATATATGAGTGTCACAGCAAAGGGTCTGAATACTTAGGACCATGTGATATTTCAGTTTTTCTTTTTTAATAAATCTGCAAAAATATCAACAATTCTGTGTTTTTCTGTCAATATGGGGTGGTGTGCTTACATTAATGAGGGAAAAAAATGAACTTAAATGATTTTAGCAAATGGCTGCAATATAACAAAGAGTGAAAAATTTAAGGGGGTCTGAATACTTTCCATCTCCACTGTAAATACATATATATATATATATATATATATATATACATATATATATACACATTTTGTTCTGACTATAATAAACAAAGTCAGAACATATGCAAAAACGTTGAAATGGTCATTATAGCTTTATGGTCATAATAAGTCTTCTACTGTTTTGTTTTTTATATCGCAAAACTACTGATAAGTGGGTAGACTGCCAAAATAGATCTTACATACACTTTTTAAGGAAATCTGAGCCAAGCCTTTTAACTGTGTATCTGCATATCTGTAATCTAAATTAATGTGATCAATCTCAGATTTAAAATAATTCACAACAGGTGCTTGGCGATCATGCATGTGCTGTTTTATTTACAATAATAAACTTCCTTAGAACCATTTCAAACAATAGTATGTTTATCCTGAGAACCTTGGCAAATCCAGCTCATCCCTAGCACCTTGGAACATAGTGATAATGTAATTGTCAAATGAAAACCAACTGATCTCTGAAAGAGCACTTACTTTGACATGCTTGAGAAATCACATGTACAAAGCTGGTTTCACCAGGCAATTAAGAACACATTTGAAAAGTGTGATTACAACAAAAAAGAGAAAATTACTTCATTAGGAGGCATTTAAGCCCAAATAGCTTAAATAATATTTGCTCAACTTAATATTTCCAGATAGAAGATATATTTTTAAGTGTATGGAATTTAAGAAAAGAAAAAGAAAAACAGAAACTTAAAAGTGGATCTACAGACAAAGCACACACATTCCGGAAAAGTGATATGTTGGGAGATGAATAAATCAAAACAAACCCTGAAATTCAAGAAAAGGTAAGTTTTCAGAACATATGCCAATTATATAACTGAAGAAGTTTTGGGTTGACTGATGCATTCAGGACATAAATTTGCTTATCTTATGTACAATGTGCAATGATATGGAATTCCTCAATAGCCCCTAGAATTTTTTTTTTTCATTTTGCATAATTATGAATAGTGGCAGCTGGTGTTTTTTTTTTTTTTGGGATGTGGCAAATGACCTCTCTCCAGTCGGTCAGCAGCACCCCCCCTACCCTGGCACTTACCCCATCAATTGCAGAGGACTCTTACAGGCGGTGGGCAGCGGCCGGGTTGTGGGCAACTATGGGCGGGTTGCGGGCTCCTACGGGCTGCGGGCTGCAGGTTGCGGGCTCCTGTGTCCTCTCTGCATCACAGCGGCTTCTGCTGTGTGGCTCCTCCCTCCCCCTCATAGGCATCCAATTGGATCCCCTGTGCTTTCAGCCAATTGGGTGATCAGTGTCAAAACCCGCTATGGCAGGGAGGAGGATCAGTGTTACAACAGCGAATATTGATTCACTGTTGTAACACACCTGGGTGGTCTCGAAGCGCACTCTCTGCGACTTGAGCCCACCCTATATTGAAGCCTTTTGAATGCAAAAAAGGGGGAAGAAAATGTGACTTTGTATAAGGCAATGACTGGTAAGTTCATATGCCTCCATCCCTGGTACATTGAAAAATTGGGGGGGGGGGGGGGGGTAGTGGGACTTTATAGGAAGCACACAGCTGAGAATGAACAAACCAATAATTATATAGTAATAAATGTTTAATGTTGCATGGGAGCATACATACATCTAGGACAGTCAAAAAATTGCTATATAATATTCAGTAAATATAGTCTAGACATTACATATAGTACACAAGTATTAAAACATAATACATATAGAAATGGACCTAAGGTATGTAGACCCAGAGTAAAGGAGCATGGTAGCACATAAACATGATAATATTGGCAGGAACAGTTCAATATAATACAAATATAATATAGAATATTGCACATGATTACTGTGACACAGCATAGTAGAAAAGCTCAACGCGTTTCGTGGACAATTGGCAACTCATCAGGAGCAGATGTGGATAAGAGGTATCTAGAATAAAAATGCCAAACTAGTAGGATAATTTAAATAAGGGGAGGAACAAAGAGGGGGAACAAAAGACATCCCAGCTACTCTTACCTACTCGTAGTATGTTGGTAAAAATGTTGATGATAAAAGTAACTGGAGGCACAGTGGGGAACGTCATCCCCGGGAGCTGAGGCGGCAAAAACTGTGACAGGATGGCGGCACATACACACCAGTACAAACTGTGACACACCCCCACCATTATGGTTCTTATTACTTTTATGCAATGGTCATTCTTGGACCATACTGGGGATAGCTCTGGCTTTCTTCAACCCCATGAGGTGCTTATCCTAGCACCAACGGCTGGCCCTGCTTAAAAACTCCACCCAGTTTCCTCTCCTGACTCGAGTCTCAGCGCTGCTACTGCCCCCTTCCTCCTCTGCCAGGTGGAGGGCAGAGAGAGAGACACCCTCGGCTGGAAGACACCGCCCCATCCCCTTCAGCCCTCGAGGTGAGGATTGCTGGATCAGCTGCAGTAGCAGAAAGAGGGTCAGAAACTCCTCCAGTTCAGCAGCACACACAGGCACACACAGCACACACAGGCAATCGCTGAACTGGAGAACGTGTGAGATGAAAGGGAGCCCGGGGAAAAGCCTGGATTGAGTGAGACGAGGGGGAGGAGCCTGGAGCCTAGTGCGTTAAGGAGGAGGAGCCTGGGGCAGAGTGAGACCAGGGGGAGGGGCCTGGACCCAGGTGAGATGAGGGGGAGGAGCCTGGAGCCAATTGAGACCAGGGGGAGGGGTCAAGGCCAGCAGAGGGCCCAGGAGGAGTGCGAGTGGCACACGTACTACCACAGGTGAAGATCTTACCACACTGTGCCGTGGTGTAGTGGATAGCACTCTCGCCTAGCAGTAAAAAGGGTCGCTGGTTCGAATCCCAACCATGACACTACCTGCCTGGGGTTTGCATGTTCTCCCTGTGCCTGCGTGGGTTTCCTCTGGGTACTCCGGTTTCCTCCCACACTCCAAAGACATGCTGGTAGGTTAATTGGCTTCTATCTAAATTGGCCCTAGTATATGAATGTGAGTTAGGGACCTTAGATTGTAAGCTCCTTGAGGGTAGGGACCGATGTGAATGTACAATGTATATGTAAAGCGCTGCGTAAATTGACGGCGCTATATAATACATTACAGCTGCAACATTTTTTCCTTTACAAATGTAATTTTGCTGCTCTCATTCATAAAACTATATATATGGCCGCTATGTAAGCAGCCTAACATTGTGTGGGGCGTGGACTGAGCCATGATTGGCCAAAGGCACCCTGCCTTTGGCCAATCATGGCTCTCACAGTAGAGTGCGCTGTGATTGGACAAAGCATGCAGGTCAGGTGCATGCCTTGGCCAATCAGCAGTCGTCAATGCACTGTGATCTCGCAGTGCATTGAAGGTCTCGCCGTTCATTATGGAGCGTTCTGTGGGTGCTCAAATTTCCCACGAACGCCCCATAATGTTCAGTATTCGGCAAGCAGGCAAACACCTGATGTTCGAGTCAAGCTTACGTTCCACTCAAATATTGGGTTCATCCCTACTTATTGCCTCTGAATAAAAGTGCAGGACAAACCTGCTTGGACTGTTGCTGGGTGCCCCTGTCTCATGCTGGGTTACTACTGCCACTATCAGTTGAGCCTATCCCCATTACAATATATTTATGTTTGTGTGTGTTTTTACATTATTTTTCAGTGTGCGCCTGTATTGTGTCGTATTTTTTGCAGAATTATTTGCAGAATTTACCCTAAATGTACAGCATTTTATTTATTTATTTAGCTTCTATATTTCTGTTACAATTTATTGTATGTCTATTTTTTGGTCCTCTTTTCATGCTTGGTTGTTGACTTCAATGAGCATACATAAGTGATGGCTTTTAGATCAGCTTGATGTTAATGATTTAAAGCGGTGTTCCGCCCCCCCAAAAAAAATACTGCAGCTGCTGGCTTTTATCAAAAGGACACTTACCTGTCCTGGAGTCCCACGATGTCGGCACCGCAGCTGATGTTTCCATCAGCTGTTGGGTACTGCCACCGCCATTGCAGCTAAGGGAATCCGCAGTAGGGTTATTGGGGAAACAACTGCACAAGGAATGGAAAGCTGAGTTAAGCAGGCTGGATAAGAGCTACAGAGCCTTCCGCTGGTATGTAGCCCAAGTGTAGCCAAGTGTGGGCTATGGATAGCGGACGACAGCCCGATGGAAGGCTTTGGGTACGACGGCCTGGGGCTGTCAAAGGACCCTGACTTTGGGAGTGATCTGGAGTGGCATTTGGAGGAAATCTTGGAGTACAGACAGAGAGCAGATGCTGAATGTCTCGGAAGTGCTCTCGGCACTGGAAAGTTTGGAGTTTCTGTTGCGAGCTGGTGACTGAGAAAATTGAGTACTGTCCGTGATACTTTTTTTATTTGCACTAACATACAATTTTTCAGGACAAGCTTTCGGGGTATGTCCCCTTCTTCAAGGTCCAAGCAGTACTGATTCACAAATTTTTAAGCAGAATGTTAAAGAAAAAGAAGAAAAAAAAAAAGAGAGAAAACCAAACACATACAAATCAATGGTAATAAAGATAGCAGCAGAGTTAGTGAGATAAGACAGAGGGAGAGCTAGGGGGGAATGCAGGGGGGGGGGATACTAATCACAGAGCGGTCGTAAAACTTTAGCATAATGTGTAATGTGAGCTGGTGACTGAACATCTAATTCAGAGAGCAGCAGAGGAAGTGAGTAGTAGAAGACTTTCTTTGTGGGCATCTGTGGCTACAAATGGCAACGTCACATCAGTCAACTGTCACAGCAGCACTATGAGAACAGGATTAGTGCCGGGAGGTGGCACTAGGCAGTGCTGGTGTGTACCGGCACAAAAAAGACCTCCTGATTATAAAAAATTCAGTACAATTTAAACATCTTTCTAGATGCATGTTCACACTTAAAAAAGAGCAATGTGTAGAGAACATTTGTTTCTCTGACTTACAATTAAAATAAGCCTATAAAAGTTCCCACTGACTTATATTAGGAATCATTGGCAAAAAAGAGCAGGTAAAGGAATAACATAGGCACATTGTAGGAAGAACAACATTCTATAGCTGATACAAGCTTTTGGCACCTGTCCAAAATTGAACTATTACTAATTACTGTAACTGTCACTCTCAAAGTGGACTATCCATTTAAAAGTGTCCTAATTTGGATTTTTTTGTGTAAGAGGAATAACATTACTGAATTTTGGTGACAGTTTTATCTCTGCAATACCTGTCGCTTCATTTTGGTGCTCCCAACTGACAGTAAGCACTTTTCAATACTGTTATATAATTTTGTGAAATATCCATTAGGTTGAATAAATATTTATGTAACAAACTCTACCTACTACTTAGTGTATTTGCTCAGACTGCATTAGGTCGTATCCCACTTTACAATTAAGATTTATCATTTGACAAACACATGGGTATAAGAGTACAGATGTTTCATTTCCCAAAGGTCTACTTCACATCCAAACTATGTATTCCTTTGAGAATTACATCACCATGGTGGCTTAAATTCACTCAAGCATCATTTTCTGAAGTCTTCATACATAAATAAGGAGTTTCCTTTGAACATTTTTTGAAAGCTACTATATACAATAATTTGTCACTTAATATCAGCTAATGACAGAAACTTGACTTTCCACTGTGCCAAAGATGATGCAATTTTTACAAACATATTAATTGTATTAAATGAATTATTAAAGTCATTGGAAATGCTGTAATGTATTTAGATGTGCAAAGTATGACATACTCTGTTTCACTGCCTTTTTTTAAGAAGCCACTGCTGCTTCCTCACTGAGGTCAATTATTTTTTACCTATTTATGCATCACTTTAGATAAAATAAAGAAAAAAAATTCCAGTAGGAATAATAATCAACGCCAATCCACTATTTTTAGTCACTAGCTAGTAAGAATTGATCCACTGTCAATTAAACTGGATTTTGTATTATGTTGTCCGAAACCCACAGATGCAGAATGGTTTCATGCCCTAAAATTTAAAGGATGTTATTCATCCTTCCAAAAGTCAACCCAAAAATAAAAATGTATACAGAAAAATATCAATTTACATTTACTGTAAAGTTTTACAATTAATCATTATGTATGTTTTTTCACAACATAGAATAACACACATACAACCTGTCAACTATTGCTACAGCAGCTGACAAGACCTTCAAAGACCAGGGATAGCGAACTCTTTAAAGTGGTGTTCCGGACTAAATTATACTTTTTAAATAAAAATACCCCTATAATACACAAGCTTAATGTATTCTAGTAAAGTTAGTCTGTAAACTAAGGTCTGTTTTGTTAGTTTATAGCAGTAGTTTGTCATTTTTTAAACTTACAGCAGGCCGTGGCCATCTTAAGTGTGGGCATCTGAAGCCAGACTGTATTTCTTCCTGGATCTCATCCTTGCAGATCTCACACATGCTCAGTGCAGCACAAGCAGTGTAATAGGTTTCAGGTCAGGTTTCCATAGCAACGGCAGTTTCAGAGGAAGTTGCTGCTCCTTCCCAGAAGGCATTGCAAACAGGAAATGATGCAATGGGCCGCGGCCGGGGAGGAGGAAGTGAAAAATGAATACAGCAGATATACAGTAGGTGCTGAGAAAAAAATTAAAAAATATCCAATTTGTTTGCAGTGCACAGTTTAGTGAGGGATGCTGTAAAAGTAGGTGGAACTTCACTTTAACTACCCCTTGTTGCCATTCATTTCACTTGTAAAGCTCTGGAAGAACTGCACTGACTGCCCATATTGAACTTATATATATAGATATGCCTTCATAGTAACCAGGGCCTTCTTAGTACTTGTTCTTAAAAGATAATTAAAGGCAAAACTTTTTTTTTTAGTTTTGGATAGAGTGGAGAGGGATTTGAACCCCTGTCAGTTTTTATTGCTGTCTGTGCCCCCCCCTTAAAGAGATTCACCTCTCTATTTGTCCTGTTTACCATTATCATTGAAAGTGAAGGTAAAGAAAAGCTCAGATTTTGGGTTGTCCCCAAAAATTTAATAGAGGGAAAATCTTCCAATAGGGATACTAGTTATGGCAACCTGGGGGTCTCCACGGGATTCCCTTAATTTGCACTGATTTATTCCCACTTCCTGTTTGGCTATGGGACAGGAAATGAAGGGAAATCTCCAAAATGGGATACAGATGGAGAAAAAAATTCTGACAGGGTTATAACCCTCCTTTGCTCTATCCAAAATGGAAAAGAAAAGTTTGAATATACCGATTGCAATGATAGCCATATCCTGTTTGACAATAAAGGGCATCTCATCTTTGGAAGTGGCCTGTAATTACCCTGCTTCCCCAAAAATAAGATCTAGCATGATTGTCGGTGATGGCTGCAATATAAGCCCTACCCCCCAAATAAGCCCTAGTCCTTGTAGGTCTTATTTTCAGGGTAGGGCTTATTTGGGGGGTAGGGCTTATATTGCAGCCATCACTGACAATCACGCTAGGTCTTATTTTTGGGCAAACAGGGTAGTATAGTACAGCTGGATATATTCACTGTGGCAATAACTAGCAATTATTTCACATTAAATGTAAGGACCTTCTTTGGCATTGACTCACAATTTTTCTTAGAAATAACATAGAAATGAACATGGCAATGTAACAATGGAAATCTTGAGCATCGGTGCAGTTTGCCCAGCATTTTGCCAGTAGATGTCCACGATTTCTGACGATGTTCTGCAGAACTTTGTAAGTTAAGACTAAAATTGAGCCTTTCAATTCACAAAAAAAAGTTATGGCCAAACTGTATATAACTGGAATTTCCTCCACACTTCAGTCCTTTCATTATAGTCCTTTCATTATATACAGTATCTCACAACAGTGAGTACACCCCTCACATTTTTGTAAATATTTTATTATATCTTTTCATGTGACAACACTGAAGAAATGACACTTTGCTACAATGTAAAGTAGTGAGTGTACATCTTGTATAACAGTGTAAATTTGCTGTCCCCTCAAAATAACTCAACACACAGCCATTAAGGTCTAAACCGCTGGCAACAAAAGTAAGTACACCTCTAAGTGAAAATGTCCAAATTGGGCCCAAAGTGTCAATATTTTGTGTGGCCACCATTATTTTCCAGCACTGTTTTAACCCTCTTGGGCATGGAGTTCACCAGAGCTTTACAGGTTGCCACTGGAGTCCTCTTCCACTCCTTCATGATGACATCACTGAGCTAGTGGATGTTAGAGACCTTGTGCTCTTCCACCTTCTGTTTGAGGATGCCCCACAGATGGTCAATAGGGTTTAGGTCTGGAGACATGCTTGGCCAGTCCATCACCTTTACCCTCAGCTTCTTTAGCAAGGCAGTGGTCGTCTTGGAGGTGAGTTTGGGGTCGTTATCATTTTGGAATACTGCCCTGCAGCCCAGTCTCTAAAGGGAAGGGATCATGCTCTGCTTCCGTATGTCACAGTACATGTTAGTATTCATGGTTCCCTCAATGAACTGTAGCTCCCCAGTGCCGGCAGCACTCATGCAGCCCCAGACCATGACACTCCCACCACCATGCTTGACTGTAGGCAAGACACATTTGTCTTTGTACTCCTCACCTGGTTGCCGCCACACACACTTCATACCATCTGAACCAAAAAAGTTTATCTTGACAGGTTGCCCCCCCACCCCTTCAACCTCTGCAGCAATGCTGGCAGCACTCATACATCTATTTCCAAAAGACAACCTCTGGATATGACGCTGAGCATGTGCACTCAATTTCTTTGGTTGACCATGGTGAGCCCTGTTCTGAGGCTGAACCAGTCACGTTAAACCGCTGTATGGTCTTGTCCACCATGCTGCAGCTCAGTTTCAGGGTCTTGGCAATCTTCTTATAGCCTTGGCCATCTTTATGTAGAGCAACAATTCTTTTTTTTCAGATCCTCAGAGAGTTCTTTGCCATGAGGTGCCATGTTGAACTTCCAGTGACCAGTATGAGAGAGTGAGAGTGATAACACCAAATTTAGCACACCTGCTCCCCATTCACACCCGAGACCTTGTAACACTAACGAGTCACATGACACTAGGGAGCGAAAATGGTTAATTGGCCCCAATTTGGACATTTTCACTTAGGGGTGTACTCACTTTTGTTCCAGCGGTTTAAACATTAATGGCTGTGTGTTGAGTTATTTTGAGGGGACAGAAAATTTACACTGTTATACAAGCTGTACACTCACTACTTTACATTGTAGCAAATTGTCATTTCTTCAGTGTTGTCACATGAAAAGTTATAATAAAATATTTACAAAATATTTACTCTGGTGAACTCTATGCCCAAGAGGGTTAAGGCAGTGCTGGAAAATAATGGTGGCCACCCAAAATATTGACACTTTGGGCCCAATTTGGACATTTTCACTTAGGGGTGTACTCACTTTTGTTGCCAGCGGTTTAGACATTAATGGCTGTGTGTTGAGTTATTTTGAGGGGACAGCAAATTTGCACTGTTATACAAGCTGTACACTCACTACTTTACATTGTAGCAAAGTGTCATTTCTTCAGTGTTGTCACATGAAAAGATATAATAAAATATTTACAAAAATGTGAGGGGTGGTCAGAAAGCATATCTTATCAATAGTAGATGGCACAAAGAATGAGTGATGGCTGAGTTCATGAGCCAAAGCAATAGAATAATCCCAATGGTGATGATCGTGGGGGACAAACTAAGCAAATAAGCAGCAATCAGAAGGCAGCTCCCTGGTGATGTGAAGGAATCTCTGTACAATTGAAAACAAACACAGAGGACCACTCTAAGTACAGCATTACACATAACCAAACAATTTAACCAGTTTATGAGACAATTGGCAACTTACACATAAGGAAGAAAGTAGAGCTTGACAGACCCGCTAGGGAGGATCACAGCACAAGGAAGGATCTGTACAATCCAGAGCATCCACTGCTCTGATGGGGGAAAAATCCACCAGGTGGTACACTGTGTTCTGGGATGCTCAGAACTCCTGTGGTCGCGGGACGCTGGACACTGGCGACTGGGGGTGATGTCAGCGCTGGAGGCAGGAAAGGGGGTGTGTGGCTAATGCGTTTCAGAGCCACCCACGGCTCCTTCATCAAAGCACACATATCTGAACTGTGAAAAATGCATACATTACTTCACTGGATGTCATTTTGTCATTTTGTTGCAGTAATAATTCACGATGCCCAGCATAAGCTTATTTTTATGTATGTTTTTACTTTTTGGCTATGTACTAGCTTTCATAGATTATTGCAGTTGCTACTTGCAATTTTATATAATAATTATTGAAAGTATTGGAATATTTTTCATTAGATCTCCTTACTGAAAATAGCTTAGTTCTCTGAATCACTTACCCAATACAACGGTAATCCAATTTTGTGTTGTCAGTATGTCCACAGCAGGATGTCTAGATATCTACTTTTCAACAGAATGAAAGAGATTTAAATTTGATTATATTTTATTAGAACCGTGTATTTTGTTTTCACTTTTGTATCACAAGAACACGTGAAAGAAAAAAAAAACAAGTGACATATTAGGTGAATAGCAATCCTGGGATGAGACATATAGTCTGTATTAATGAAACTTGCTGCCTGAATTCTTTGATGGTACTATTCAAGTATTTGATCGTATTATTAGTATATTACTATACAGGATTTATATAGCGTCAACAGTTTACATAGCGATTATCAATATAAAAGGGAGACAATACAGTTACAATACAATAAAATACAAGAGGGTTAAGAGGGCCCTGCTCAGAAGAGCTTACAATCTAATAGATATAAATGTATTTTTGTAAGTTTTTTTTTTTTTTACTTTATTGGAAGTTTTGGAAGGATCCCAGTAGCATTTATAGGAAATACAGATGCTTTAAAAAATTGTTTCCCAGCATCTGTAAAGTTGGCCATACAGTATATCCATATAGACATTTATTTATACAAGCACAATCTAACCGCCCAGACACATCTGCTGGTTGGCAGTAACGTGAACATATTAGCTTGGTTGGCTCAAGAATAGATGTGTACAATATTACAGGTAGGTAAAAGAATGGGCAGGCACCCCCTGGCCTTCATTTATTTGGGTTTTCAAACCCATCCATTCTATCCTCCCCCCTCCCATTCTTCCCAAGAGCGGTTGCTTGGTGGTTCATTGCTGCTGCCAAACACATGAGATTTTTGCCCAGTCTGGCTGAGAAGCAGCAAGACTGCTATCACCTATGTCCTTACAACATCCTTCATTTCCAGCTAATAAGTTCACAAGGTATCCATAAATTCCACCTGAACTACAACACATATAGACCACAGCACCTGCAAGTGTCATTTTATAGTTTTACTGCATCTATAAGTTCCATCTTATATACACTCACCGGCCACTTTATTAGGTACACCTGTTCAGTTGTTTGGTAACACAAATCGCTAATCAGCCAATCACATGGAAGCAACTCAATGCATTTAGGCATCTAGATGTGGTGAAGGTGACTTGATGAAGTTCAAACCAAGCATCAGAATGAGGAAGAAAGGGGATTTAAGTGGCTTTGAACGTGGCATGGTTGTTGGTGCCAGACCAGCTAGTCAGAAGTATCTCAAAAACTGCTGATCTACTGGGATTTTCACACACAACCATCTGTAGGGTTTACAGAGAATGGTCTGAAAAAGAGAAAATATCCAGTAAGTAGCAGTTGTGTGGATGAAAATGTCTTGTTGATGTCAGAGGTCAGAGGAGAATGGGCAGACTGGTTAAAACCAAGGTATGCAGAATACCATCTCTGAATGCACAACACATCGAACCTGTAGCATGTGGGCTACAGTAGCAGAAGACCACAGCGGGTGCCACTCCTGTCAGCTAAGAACAGGAAACTGAGGCTACAATTTGCACAGGCTCACCAAAATTGGACAATAGAAAATTGGATAAATGTTGCCTGGTCTGATGAGTCTCGATTTCAGCTGCAACATTCAGATGGTAGGGTCAGAATTTGGCGTAAACAACATGAAAGCATGGATCCATCCTGCCTTGTATCAACAGTTCAGGCTGGTGGTGGTGGTGGTCCTGTAATGGTGTGGGGGATATTTTCATTGCACACTTTGGGCCCCTTAGTACCAATTGAGCATCATTTAAACGCCACGGCCTACCTGAGTATTGTTGCTGACCATGTCCATCCCTCTATGACTACACAGTACTCATCTTCTGATGGCTCCTTCCAGCAGGATAATATACCATGTCACAAAGCTCAAATCATCTCACCACTGGTTTCTTGAACATGACAATGAGGTCACTGTACTCCAATGGCCTCCACAGTCACAAGATCTCAATCCAAAAAAGCACCTTTGGGATGTGGAGGAACGAGAGATTCTCATCATGGATGTGCAGCCGACAAATCTGCAGCAACTGCATGACCCGAATATGTCAATATGGACCAATATCTCTGAGAAATGTTTCCAAAACCTTGTTATATCTATGCCACAAAGAATTAAGGTTCTGAAGGCAAAAGGGGGTCCAACCCGGTACCAGTAAGGTGTCCCTAATAAAGTGGCCGGTGAGTGTATATGGATAGAGATCATTCCAAAACATTCTATGTGTTCAGCATCCTCCCTTCAGCTCACTTGTAACAAATAGTGTTCCTTACTATCTATCGGCAGACTGTGTGCTGAGTCATCTTTGTTGACCAGTGTTGGGTTGTTTGTTATTTATGTATACTGGGACATTTGAGGGCTTGTACTCACAAGTCTGCATGTAATTCTTTCATCTTGAGGTTTCCATTAAGCTCACGCATATACAGTATCTCACAAAAGTAAGTACACCCCTCACATTTTTGGAAATATTTTATTCTATCTTTTCATGTGACAACACTGAAGAAATGACACTTTGCTACAATGTAAAGTAGTGAGTGTACAGCTTGTATAACAGTGTAAATTTTCTGTCCCCTCAAAATAACTCAACACTCAGCCATTAATGTCTAAACCGCTGGCACCAAAAGTGAGTACACCTCTAAGGGAAAATTTCCACATTGGGCCCAAAGTGTCAATATTTTGTGTGGCCACTAGGGATGAGCCGAACACCCCCCGGTTCGGTTCGCACCAGAACCCGCGAACGGACCGAAAGTTCGCACGAACGTTAGAACCCCATTGACGTCTATGGGACTCGAACGTTCGAAATCAAAAGTGCTCATTTTAAAGGCTAATTTGCATGGTATTGTCCTAAAAAGGGTTTGGGGACCCGGGTCCTACCCCAGGGGACATGTATCAATGCAAAAAAAACTTTTAAAAACGGCCGTTTTTTCGGGAGCAGTGATTTTAATGATGCTTAAAGTAAAAAAAAAAAAGTGAAATATTCCTTTAAATATCGTACCTGGGGGGTGTCTATAGTATGCCTGTAAAGTGACGCGTGTTTCCCATGTTTAGAACAGTCCCTGCACCAAATGTCATTTTTAAAGGAAAAAATCTCATTTAAAACTGCTTGCGGGTTTAATGTCATGTCGGGTCATGGCAATATGGATGAAAATCAGTGAGACAAACGGCATGGGTACCCCCCAGTCCATTACCAGTCCCTTTGGGTCTTGTATGGATATTAAGGGGAACCCCGCACCCAAATTAAAATAAGGAAAGGTGTGGGGCCACCAGGCCCTATATACTCTGAACAGCAGTATACAGGCGGTGCAAACAAGACAGGGACTGTAGGTTTGTTGTTAAGTAGAATCTGTTTGTAATTTTGAACATTTTTAACGTGTTTAGCTCCAGCCAAAAAATCTTTTCTAAGCTTTTTGGAAAACATAGGGAAGGGTTATCACCCCTGTGACATTTGTTTTGCTGTCTTTCCTCCTCTTCAGAAGATTTCACCTCACTTTTTTGTCCCAATGAAAAATGTTTTTTGAAAATTTGGGTTTTTTTGTGGAACAAGGATTGGAAAGCATCAGTGGAAAGGAGAACTTGTTTTCCCATATTAACTCTTACAGGAGAGAATTTCCCTTCCTAGGGGTAGATTTCATCTCACTTCCTGTTGTCTCCTTCCGTTTGCAAGTAGGAGTCGTTTGTAAGTTAGATGTTTGAAAGTAGGGTCCTGCCCTATATACTCAGCAGAAATTTGGGCCTTAGGTGTTGCTGTGGCCACAACACTGTAAGCCCTCACAGGGCCCTGCTGTGAAATATTAGATCAAGAATTGTAATTACATGCCCCTGTTGAACAGCAGCTGAAAAATTAGGCCTTAGGCACTGGTGCTGGTGCCACAACACTGCAACCCCTCACAGACACTCTAGTTGGAACGCAGGAACGAGCCCTGCTGCAAATTATTGCTTCAAAAATTGTAATTACACGCCCCTGTTAGACAGGGGCAGAAAAATTGGGCCTTAGGCACTGGTGCTGGTGCCACAACACTGCAACCCCTCACAGACACTCTAGTTGGAACGCAGGAACGAGCCCTGCTGCAAATGATTGCTTCAAAAATTGTAATTACACGCCCCTGTTAGACAGGGGCAGAAAAATTGGGCCTTAGGCACTGGTGGTGGCGCCCAGAACCAAAAATGTTCTTACAAGCTATCAGCGTGATGATTGAGGAGGAAGAGGATAATTACTCAGGGATAGTCACTCAGCATCAGCATAGGCAGTCTTTGAAGGGATCTGAGATTTCAAAAAAAATTATTCGGTTACATCAGCATCAGGTGCTTGGTAGCTGGTGGTGATCCAAGACTCATTCATTTTTATGAAGGTCAGCCGATCGACCGAGTCGGTGGACAGACGCACCCTGTGATCGGTTACCACGCCTCCAGCAGCACTGAATGTGCGTTCCGAAAGAACGCTGGATGCAGGACAGGCCAGTAGCTCAATTGCATACTGTGCAAGCTCTGGCCAGTGATCCATCCTCAAGACCCAGTAACCCAGAGGATTTTCGGTGGGAAAGGTGTCCAAGTCTGATCTTGCCCCTAGGTATTCCTGCACCATGTAAAACAGACGCTGGCGATGGTTGCTGGAACCGATCATACCTTGGGGCTGCGGACCAAAAAATTGTCTGAACGCATCGGTCAGACGGCCACCTTCTCCACCGCTCCTTCTTTGACTGACCGAAGCCTCAGCAACACGTTGTCCAGAAACAGGAGTTTGTAACCTCCCAGTCTCTGGGAACGCGTTGCACAGACCTTTCTGCAAGGCCTCCCGAAGATGTTTCATCCTCTGCTCCCTCTGCGATGGCAAGATAAGGTCCGCAACCTTACCCTTGTAACGTGGATCAAGGAGGGTTGCCAGCCAGTATTGGTCCTTCTCCTTGATACCACGAATACGAGGATCCTTACGCAGGCTTTGCAGGATCAGGGAGGCCATGCAGCGTAGGTTTGCTGAGGCATTCGGTCCGGAGTCCTCTGGGTCACTAAGAACGACATGGTCCGCAGCCACCTCCTCCCAGCCACGTACAAGTCCATGTGTTTCTTGGGACTGATCCCTTAAAGACTGCTGCTGATGCTGAGTGCCAGGCTCCACCTCCATACTGACACAATCTTCCTCCTCCTCCTCTTCCTCCTCGTCCTCTTCCTGTGTGATCGGCGGGCACGCAGGAACACTGTCTGGATAAAGGGGGCCTTGAGAGCTAAGGAAGTCCTCCTCTTCCTGCCTCTGTTCTGCCTCAAGTGCCCTGTCCATTATTCCACGCAGCGTGTGCTCCAACAGGTGGACAAGGGGGACAGTGTCACTGATGCATGCACTGTCACTGCTCACCATCCTCGTGGCCTCCTCGAATGGTGACAGGACAGTGCATGCATCCCTGATCATGGCCCACTGGCGTGGGGAAAAAAAACCAAGCTCCCCTGACCCTGTCCTGGTGCCATAGTCGCACAGGTACTCATTGATGGCCCTCTGCTGCGTGTGCAGCCGCTGCAGCATGGCCAACGTTGAGTTCCACCTGGTGGGCATGTCACAGATTAGGCGGTTCTTGGGCAGGTTAAACTCCTTTTGGAGGTCCGTCAGCCGAGCACTGGCATTATATGACCGGCGGAAATGCACACAGACTTTCCTGGCCTGCCTCAGGACATCCTGTAAGCCCGGGTACCTGCCCAAGAACCGCTGCACCACCAAGTTAAGGACGTGAGCCAAACAGGGCACATGGGTCATTTGTCCCTGTCGGAGGGCAGAGAGGAGGTTGGTGCCATTGTCGCAAACCACCATTCCTGCCTTAAGTTGGCGTGGCGTCAACCACCTCTGAACCTGCCCCTGCAGAGCTGACAGAACCTCTGCCCCAGTGTGGCTCCTGTCCCCCAAGCACACCAGCTCAAGCACCGCATGGCATCTTTTGGCCTGCGTACTTGCGTAGCCCCTTGAACGCCTACGGAGCACCGCTGGTTCCGAGGAAGAGGCCATGGAGGAAGAAGAAGAGGAGGGGGTGGAGGAGAGAGGTGTGTCACAATCAGCATTTTGGAGGCGTGGTGGCGGAACAACCTCCAACACTACTGCACCTTGTCCTGCATCCTTCCCAGCTGCCAGCAGAGTCACCCAATGCGCCGTGAAACTTAGGTAACGTCCCTGTCCATGCCTGCTGGACCATGAGTCAGCGGTAATATGCACCTTACCGCTGACCGCCCTGTCCAGCGAGGCATGGACATTGCCTTCCACATGCCGGTAGAGAGCCGGAATCGCCTTCCGTGAGAAAAAGTGGCGTTTGGGTACCTGCCACTGAGGAACCGCACATTCCACAAACTCACGGAAGGGGGCAGAGTCTACCAACTGAAAAGGCAGCAGTTGAAGTGCTAGCAATTTTGCCAAGCTAGCATTCAACCGCTGGGCATGTGGATGGCTGGGAGCAAACTTCTTTCGGCGGTGCAGCAGCTGGGGCAGGGAAATTTGCCTGGTACAATCTGACGTCGGTGTACCAAAAGCAGATTGCCCACAAGTACTTGGCTGTGACACACCTAATTCTACACCTTCATTCCTCTCACTGTAGGTCTCAGAGAGGACTGAAGGTCTAGTGGGGTTGGAAATCTCAGCTGATGAGGAGCAAGGAGAGATCCTCTTTGTTCTTTGGTGTGGGTCTTTTAGATACGCTTGCCAACGAACTGCATGGCAGGTCAACATATGTCTGGTCAAGCATGTGGTACCCAAGCGGGAGATATTTTGGCCACGCGAGATACGCTTGAGACATATGTTGCAAATAGCAGCGGTGCGATCTGATGCACTCGTCTCAAAAAAGGCCCACACCAAAGAACTTTTTGAATAACGCGCAGAGACTGCAGCGCCCTGCACATGTGGAGCTTTGGGGTGTGATGCAGTCAATGTGCTGCCCTTAGGCTGGCCCCTGGAGGGCATCCTGCCTCGTTGGTGATGTGCTGCCGCCTCCTCCTCCTCCTCCTCCTCCTCCTCCTCCTCCTCCTCCTCCTCCTCTCTCCTATCAGGCACCCACGTTGAGTCAGTGACCTCATCATCCCCTCCCTCCTCATCACTGGAGCAAACCTGGCAGTATGCTGCAGCAGGGGGAGCATGACTGCCAGATTGCTGTCCTTCTTGGGCACCCCCTCTGTCCGCGCTCATGTTACTGCCTTCATCGAGCTCAGTATCGTCATCAGAGCCTTCCAAACGCTGGGCATCCTCCTGGAGCATGTACCCAACACTGTGGTCAAACAGTTCGAGGGAATCCTCATGAGGACATGGTGGAGCTAGGGAAGGAGTCACTGATGACATTGAGCTGAGGGAAGAGGCCGCTGCTTTGCCAGACAAAGCACCCTGGGCATGGGTGAGAGAGGATGAGGAGGATGAGGACGGCTTGGTCATCCACTCGACCAAGTCTTCCGCATGTTGCGGCTCAACATGGCCAGCTGCCGAAAAAAAGGCCAAGCGTGTCCCATGGCCACGTGCTGATGAGGATGCACCGTCTCCACGACCAGCACTAGACACAGAGCCTGCTTGCCCTCTCTTATTGGCTTGTGACTGTCTGCCTCTCCTTCTTGGCCTTCCAGACATACTAATGGCCTGTAGCTGCACTAAGCTGGGATAGAACACCTGTAATTTTCTTCAAGTAGCTTTATATACTGTAACCAGACAAGCCTGCCTGTCAGTAGGAAGATAACAGGAACGGATCTAGCTGTACACTGTGAGCAGGACGCACTGTACTAAATGTAAATAGTCTAGCTGCCTGACCGTGGTACTAATAGGATCAAATAGAACACCTGTAATTTTCTTCAGGTAGCTTTATATACTGTAACCAGACAAGCCTGCCTGTCAGTAGGAAGATAACAGGAACGGATCTAGCTGAACACTGTGAGCAGGACACACTGTACTAAATGTAAATAGTCTAGCTGCCTGACCGTGGTACTAATAGGATCAAATAGAACACCTGTAATTTTCTTCAGGTAGCTTTATATACTGTAACCAGACAAGCCTGCCGGTCAGTAGGAATTTAACAGGAACGGATCTAGCTGAACACTGTGAGCAGGACACACTGTACTAAATGTAAATAGTCTAGCTGCCTGACCGTGGTACTAATAGGATCAAATAGAACACCTGTAATTTTCTTCAGGTAGCTTTATATACTGTAACCAGACAAGCCTGCCGGTCAGTAGGAATTTAACAGGAACGGATCTAGCTGAACACTGTGAGCAGGACACACTGTACTAAATGTAAATAGTCTAGCTGCCTGACCGTGGTACTAATAGGATCAAATAGAACACCTGTAATTTTCTTCAGGTAGCTTTATATACTGTAACCAGACAAGCCTGCCGGTCAGTAGGAATTTAACAGGAACGGATCTAGCTGAACACTGTGAGCAGGACGCACTGCACTAAATGTAAATAGCAGGAACGGATCTAGCTGAACACTGTGAGCAGGACGCACTGCACTAAATGTAAATAGTCTAGAAGATAACAGGAACGGATCTAGCTGAACACTGTGAGCAGGACGCACTGCATTAAATGTAAATAGTCTAGATAGAAGATAACAGGAACGGATCTAGCTAAACTGAATACAGTGTATATATATATATGCAACACCTGGGATGCATATATATACACAATACACTGTAAGTGCAGCTAACTGACTGACTGTTCTGCCTAATCTATCTAACTCAAATCAAATGACACTGTCTCTCTCTCTCTCTATCTCTCAGCACACCGGAACACACACTACACAGGGCCGCCGTGCAGGCGGCCTTATATAGTGTGGGGTGTGTACTAAATGCCCTGAGCCGTAATTGGCCAAAGCCACCCTGGCTTTGGCCAATTACAGCTCTCTCTACTGACAGCGCTGTGATTGGCCAAGCATGCGGGTCATAGTGCATGCTTGGCCAATCATCAGCCAGCAATGCACTGCGATGCCGCAGTGAATTATGGGCCGTGACGCGCCACACGAATTTAGCGCGAACGGCCCATAACGTTCGCAATTCGGCGAACGATCGAACAGCCGATGTTCGAGTCGAACATGGGTTCGACTCGAACACGAAGCTCATCCCTAGTGGCCACATTTATTTTCCAGCACTGCCTTAACCCTCTTGGGCATGGAGTTCACCAGAGCTTCACAGGTTGCCACTGGAATCCTCTTCCACTCCTCCATGAAGACATCACGGAGCTGGTGGATGTTAGAGAGGTTGCGCTCCTCCACCTTCCATTTGAGGATGCCCCACAGATGCTTAATAGGGTTTAGGTCTGGAGATATGCTTGGCCAGTCCATCACCTTTACCCTCAGCTTCATTAGCAAGGCAGCGGTCGTCTTGGAGGTGTGTTTGGGGTCCTTATGTTGGAATACTGCCCTGCAGTCCAGTCTCCGAAAGGAGGGGGATCATGCTCTGCTTCAGTATGTCACAGTACATGTTGGCATTCATGGTTCCCTCAATGAACTGTAGCTCCCCAGTGTCGGCAGCACTCATGCAGCTCCAGACCATGACACTCCCACCACCATGCTTGATTGTAGGCAAGACACACTTGTCTTTGTACTCCTCACCTGGTTGCCACCACACACACTTGACACCATCTGAACCAAATACATTTATCTTGCTCTCATCTGACCACAGGACATGGTTCCAGTAATCCATGTCCTTAGTCTGCTTGTCTTCAGCAAACTGTTTGCGGGCTTTCTTGTGCATCATCTTTAAAAGAGACTTCCTTCTGGGATGACAGCCATGCAGACTAATTTCATGCAGTGTGCGGTATATGGTCTGAGCACTGACAGGCTGACCCTCCACCCCTTCAACTTGTGCAGCAATGCTGGCAGCACTCATATGTCTATTTACCAATGACAACCTCTGGATATGATGCTGAGCACATGCACTCTACTTTTTTGGTTGACCATGGCAAGGCCTGTTCTGGAACCTGTACTGTTAACCTGCTGTATGGTCTTGGCCACAGTGCTGCAGATCAGTTTCAGGGTCTTGGCAATCTTCTTATAGACTAGGCCATTTTTATGTAGAGCAACAATTCTTTTTTTTCAGCCCCTCAGAGAGTTCTTTGCCATGAGGTGCCATGTTAAACTTCCAGTGACCAATATGAGAGATTGAGAGTGATAACACCAAATTTAACACACTTGCTCCCCATTCACACCTGAGACCTTGTAACACTAATGAGTCACATGCCACCGGGGAGGTAAAATGGCTAATTGGGCCCAATTTGGACATTTTCACTTAGGGGTGTACTCACTTTTGTTGCCAGCGGTTTAGACAATAATGGCTGTGTGTTGAGTTATTTTGAGGGGACAGCAAATTTACACTGTTATACAAGCTGTACACTCACTACTTTATATTGTAACAAAGTGTCATTTCTTCAGTGTTGTCACATGAAAAGGTATAATAAAATATTTACAAAAATGTGAGGGGTGTACTTACTTTTGTGAGATTCTGTAAGTCAACAGCATTCAGGAGCCCATCTGATACATCTGTGATTTTAATATAATCCTGAATGGCTCACACATTCAGATCCTCCTTTTACCAATGTGCATGCTGCTGTACTTTGGATAATGGAGCTAATATAACAACACATTCAGTTTTTTACATTAGCACTTTTTGAAAACATTTTTCTCAATGAGTAACTGAAGTAAAATGTTTTTTTTAAATGTGTTAGAAGAGCTGCTTTTGGTCATCTATGCTCATGAACTTCAGGAAACCCACTGATCCATACCTTCTGGTCTACTGTAATGAAATTCAGTTTGGTAGAATGCAAATGCTCTATGTACTAGACTGAACTTTCCATGCAGTTTCATGCTTTGTGTAATAGAGAAGGCTTCCAAGGGTGAACTCGGCCTTTCTCAGAAAGTAAAACAAAACATGGCTTGATTATACTTAGAACAGATAACAAGATTTACTGGCCTTAGAAGCTTTGCACAAGTAATAATTTGCCAAAACATGATAATAACAACTAAAAAATGCTTTGAATAAAATATTTTCTGATGTAATCCAACATGTGTGACTGCTTTCTCTTACCCTAAAGTTTAGTTTTAATTTTATTAACTTTTTCATGACTTTTCCTTACTGAATTTTCACACTGGAGTTGTTTAGAACTTTTCAGTGGTACATCACAACTAAAAGGGCTGAATAATTGTCCAGTAATATAATTAAGTATCTGCAATCAATTAGCTGATAAAATGTGCAATTTGTCAGCACTGATTATAAATTATAAAGCTTGTAGACTTCCCGTCTAATTCCTAAAATTGACATTACTTTAATCTATTAAATATTTTTAATCTAAACTACAACAATGTAGACCTGTGTGTTGCATTGTTCCATTGCCTCTATTTCTCTGAGCCCACTGCAGCCTCAACACCAAACTTCAACTTAATAAGTAAAAAGAAGGTGCTATTTAGACTTTTAACACATACAACAACTTCTGCTAAAAAGAAATGTATCTTTTATTCATTAAGGTGATATTCGCTTTTGATAAAAAAAGGAAAGTTGTGTCTAGACCTATGCTCAATTTTTTTGCATTATCATTTCACAAATATATTGAGCAGCATGTAAGTCCCTATGCATGTACATATTTAGAAGATTATAGGGTACCATCATCCTAAATTGGATAAAATGGAAGAGTAACTAGGGGTGACCCCTGCAAAACCCCCAGTAGGAAGAACAATGGACTATCTTGGTACCCAATTATTAAAAAAAATATATAAATTTTATTTGTACAAAATTGTTTTAAAAAAGCAGTAAGCAATTAGTGACTTCTTTCCCCTCACTACCGTTTATTGATATTTTGGCATTATTACATTTTTGCTTTGTTGTAGATGATACTATATATAACACCTCCTGAAGAAGCAGCTTCAGCCGCAAAACATGTAGAGGATATACAGTACATCGTGAATCAAATGCCTTCAGCATTCGTCTGAGGCAACTATGTGATCAGTTAGACACGTTTGTATGACTTACTGTCTGTTGAGGTTATCATGAATTACTGTTTTACAAATTAAATTCACAAATATATTGTCAAACATACATGACAAATTTTCCACCAAACTAGTATACCTAAGTCTAACTTAGCAATGAGATTGCATAGAACCCTATTTAGATGATCAACAACAAATCTGTTTCAGGGGGTGAGGGTGATGTTCTTCAACACATTTCTCAGATTTGGGACCTGCGGATACTGCGAGCCAGGCCTTCTCGTCCAACATCAGTGCCTGACCTCACAAATGCGCTTCTAGAAGAATGGTCAAACATTCCCATAACAACAAGGAGAGGGGCGCCTCTGAGTATAAATCATAAATACATTTTATTAAAACAACAATATCCACTCACATGGAAGTTGGAGAAGTTGCATTAGGGTCGGTTGGCTGGGCTGGAGAGATGCGGTGGAACTACAGGTCACAGCGGTTCCTGCAGGGCATGCCAGGTCCAAAGAGGATTAGTTCTTGCAGCCAGGTTCAGTCTCTTGCAGCGAACAGTCCAACACAAATCCTGCTGGGTTGGGAGCCAGGTTATGTCCCAGACTCTCCTTGTTGTTGTTTTAGCTTGCTGGACCCTGCTTTTGGTTCCTTTGGTGGCCGCCCTGACTGACCTCTTGTATATACTCCCAGTATATATGCATGAACTTACACATGCATTTTTACAGTTTTCAGTTTCTGGACTAATCGGTTTTACTTTCAAGGTAACTGTGCTTTGCGCCTTTTTACTTGTATTAAACATTCCCATAGACACTCCTAAACCTTGCGGACAGCCTTCCCAAAAGAGTTGAAGCTGTTATAGCTGCAAAGGATGGGCCAACTCAATATTGAACCCTACGGACTAAGACTGGAATGCCATTAAAGTTCATGTGCATGTAAAGGTAGGCGTTCCAATACTTTTGGCAATATAGTGTATATATGAATATGAATGCACCTTGATGTTCAAGATCATGCAAGCAATCCCCAGGTAGAGACGAGGTGTAGGGAAAGGCTACAGACCAGAAAAATCCTGGGACACAAATGCAGGAGATAAGTCTTAAAAGGTATAAGACAGGCTCATTGTACACATCTGCAAGGACAAGGCTATGCCTCATACAAACTATTTTAGGGGTGCGAAATTTGGTACTCAATGCGTTTATGAAAATGTCAGTCTCCTGGATCCCACAGGTAAACACACATCCAAATATAGGAATCCTAATATAACAAGACCTAAAGAGGTGGTTATGCCTTTGAATAGGCCTCAAAATTATGGGACAACTTTCAGGTCAAAGGTCAAATTGTTTTGTGTAATTTTGGAAAGAATGTGAAAGGGTTAGAACCTCTGGAAGGAAGAATCACCCTCTCTATTGGCCCTCGTGACCATTGCCTTTAGTAAAGAAGGTGTGGGAAGTTCAAAATTTTGAGTTTCAAAGGGAACACAAAGGGTGGGGGGAATTTTTCCAATTGGTAAACCTGTTCTGGTGACATCAGACTATGACAGGATATTTCCTTGCTTTGGAAAAATCTTATCTTACTTCCTGCAGTGTTTCTGGGACAGGACACAAAGGGAAATCTCCCCAGCAAGATACAGATGACAAAAAATGGCATAAAAAGTTAAACATTCCCTGGTCCATATTAGGGGTGTTGTCGTAGCATCGATGCATCGTGATTCGGGTGTCCATGATGTGGCATTGATGCTACGACCGGCATAATCTATTGGCGGGTGACGTCAACCCGACTTGCCCCACTCCTCCAGGAAGAAGTGCCCCCATCATACTCTACAAGTTTAAAAAATAACTGTGTCTTAACGAATCCCCTCTTATAATACATTAAGTGCCCCACTGTTCAAGTGTACATACTGTACCTTTTTAAAAATATGTAGCAATATAAAGCATACTTCAGAATATTCCTCAGCGCTCATGTGACTGCCCGGCGCACAGCTTTCCTCTCTACATCTAACAGCTACAGTGGGCGGGGCTGAGAATTCTCCGCTGATATCAGCCGAGAGGAGAGAGGAGAGCCACAAGTGGCCAGCTGCGTCTGAGTTACAGGTGAGCCGAGGAACAGTCTGAAATATGCAGTATATAAATAGCTACATATTTTTTAAAAGGCATTTACAGTGGGGCACTTAATGTACAATAAGAGGGGATTTGATAAGGCACAGTTAGTTTAACAGGAGTAGGGATGAGCCGAACACCCCCCGGTTCGGTTCGCACCAGAACCTGCGAACGGACCGAAAGTTCGCACGAACGTTAGAACCCCATTGACGTCTATGGGACTCGAACGTTCGAAATCAAAAGTGCTCATTTTAAAGGCTAATTTGCATGGTATTGTCCTAAAAAGGGTTTGGGGACCCGGGTCCTACCCCAGGGGACATGTATCAATGCAAAAAAAACTTTTAAAAACGTCCGTTTTTTCGGGAGCAGTGATTTTAATGATGCTTAAAGTAAAAAAAAAAAAAAGTGAAATATTCCTTTAAATATCGTACCTGAGGGGTGTCTATAGTATGCCTGTAAAGTGACGCGTGTTTCCCGTGTTTAGAACAGTCCCTGCACCAAATGTCATTTTTAAAGGAAAAAATCTCATTTAAAACTGCTTGCGGGTTTAATGTAATGTCGGGTCCTGGCAATATGGATGAAAATCAGTGAGACAAACGGCATGGGTACCCCCCAGTCCATTACCAGGCCCTTTGGGTCTTGTATGGATATTAAGGGGAACCCCGCACCCAAATTAAAATAAGGAAAGGTGTGGGGCCACCAGGCCCTATATACTCTGAACAGCAGTATACAGGCTGTAGGTTTGTTGTTAAGTAGAATCTCTTTGTAATTTTGAACGGGTACATTTTTAACGTGTTTAGCTCCAGCCAAAAAATCTTTTTTAAGCTTTTTGGAAAACATAGGGAAGGGTTATCACCCCTGTGACATTTGTTTTGCTGTCTTTCCTCCTCTTCAGAAGATTTCACCTCACTTTTTGTCCCAATGGATTGGAAAGCATCAGTGGAAAGGAGAAATGTTTTTCCCATATTAACTCTTACAGGAGAGAATTTCCCTTCCTAGGGGTAGATTTCACTTCCTGTTGTCTCCTTCCATTTGCAAGTAGGAGTCGTTTGTAAGTTAGTTGTTTGAAAGTAGGGTCCTGCCCTATATACTCAGCAGAAATTTGGGCCTTAGGTGTTGCTGTGGCCACAACACTGTAAGCCCTCACAGGGCTCTGCTGTGAAATATTAGATCAAGAATTGTAATTACATGCCCCTGTTGAACAGGAGCTGAAAAATTAGGCCTTAGGCACTGGTGCTGGTGCCACAACACTGCAACCCCTCACAGACACTCTAGTTGGAATGCAGGAACGAGCCCTGCTGCAAAGTATTGCATCAAAAATTGTAATTACACGCCCCTGTTAAACAAGGGCTGAAAAATTGGGCCTTAGGCACTGGTGCTGGTGCCACAACACTGCAACCCCTCACGACACTCTAGTTGGAATGCAGGAACGAGCCCTGCTGCAAAGTATTACATCAAAAATCGTAATTACACGCCCCTGTTAAACAGGGGCTGAAAAATTGTGCCTTAGGCACTGGTGGTGGCACCCAGAACCAAAAATGTTCTTACAAGCTATCAGCGTGATGATTGAGGAGGAAGAGGATAATTACTCAGGGATAGTCACTCAGCATCAGCATAGGCAGTCTTTGAAGGGATCTGAGATTTCAAAAAAAATTATTCGGTTACATCAGCATCAGGTGCTTGGTAGCTGGTGGTGATCCAAGACTCATTCATTTTTATGAAGGTCAGTCGATCGACCGAGTCAGTGGACAGACGCACCCTGTGATCGGTTACCACGCCTCCAGCAGCACTGAATGTGCGTTCCGAAAGAACGCTGGATGCAGGACAGGCCAGTAGCTCAATTGCATACTGTGCAAGCTCTGGCCAGTGATCCATCCTCAAGACCCAGTAACCCAGAGGATTTTCGGTGGGAAAGGTGTCCAAGTCTGATCTTGCCCCTAGGTATTCCTGCACCATGTAAAACAGACGCTGGCGATGGTTGCTGGAACCGATCATACCTTGGGGCTGCGGACCAAAAAATTGTCTGAACGCATCGGTCAGACGGCCACCTTCTCCACCGCTCCTTCTTTGACTGACCGAAGCCTCAGCAACACGTTGTCCAGAAACAGGAGTTTGTAACCTCCCAGTCTCTGGGAACGCATTGCACAGACCTTTCTGCAAGGCCTCCCGAAGATGTTTCATCCTCTGCTCCCTCTGCGATGGCAAGATAAGGTCCGCAACCTTACCCTTGTAACGTGGATCAAGGAGGGTTGCCAGCCAGTATTGGTCCTTCTCCTTGATACCATGAATACGAGGATCCTTACGCAGGCTTTGCAGGATCAGGGAGGCCATGCAGCGTAGGTTTGCTGAGGCATTCGGTCCGGAGTCCTCTGGGTCACTAAGGACGACATGGTCCGCAGCCACCTCCTCCCAGCCACGTACAAGTCCATGTGTTTCTTGGGACTGATCCCTTAAAGACTGCTGCTGATGCTGAGTGCCAGGCTCCACCTCCATACTGACACAATCTTCCTCCTCCTCCTCTTCCTCCTCGTCCTCTTCCTGTGTGATCGGCGGGCACGCAGGAACACTGTCTGGATAAAGGGGGCCTTGAGAACTAAGGAAGTCCTCCTCTTCCTGCCTCTGTTCTGCCTCAAGTGCCCTGTCCATTATTCCACGCAGCGTGTGCTCCAACAGGTGGACAAGGGGGACAGTGTCACTGATGCATGCACTGTCACTGCTCACCATCCTCGTGGCCTCCTCAAATGGTGACAGGACAGTGCATGCATCCCTGATCATGGCCCACTGGCGTGGGGAAAAAAAACCAAGCTCCCCTGACCCTGTCCTGGTGCCATAGTCGCACAGGTACTCATTGATGGCCCTCTGCTGCGTGTGCAGCCGCTGCAGCATGGCCAACGTTGAGTTCCACCTGGTGGGCATGTCACAGATTAGGCGGTTCTTGGGCAGGTTAAACTCCTTTTGGAGGTCCGTCAGCCGAGCACTGGCATTATATGACCGGCGGAAATGCACACAGACTTTCCTGGCCTGCCTCAGGACATCCTGTAAGCCCGGGTACCTGCCCAAGAACCGCTGCACCACCAAGTTAAGGACGTGAGCCAAACAGGGCACATGGGTCATTTGTCCCTGTCGGAGGGCAGAGAGGAGGTTGGTGCCATTGTCGCAAACCACCATTCCTGCCTTAAGTTGGCGTGGCGTCAACCACCTCTGAACCTGCCCCTGCAGAGCTGACAGAACCTCTGCCCCAGTGTGGCTCCTGTCCCCCAAGCACACCAGCTCAAGCACCGCATGGCATCTTTTGGCCTGCGTACTTGCGTAGCCCCTTGAACGACTACGGAGCACCGCTGGTTCCGAGGAAGAGGCCATGGAGGAAGAAGAAGAGGAGGGGGTGGAGGAGAGAGGTGTGTCACAATCATTAGCATTTTTGAGGCGTGGTGGCGGAACAACCTCCAACACTACTGCACCTTGTCCTGCATCCTTCCCAGCTGCCAGCAGAGTCACCCAATGCGCCGTGAAACTTAGGTAACGTAATATGCACCTTACCGCTGACCGCCCTTTCCAGCGAGGCATGGACATTGCCTTCCACATGCTGGTAGAGAGCCGGAATTGCCTTCCGTGAGAAAAAGTGGCGTTTGGGTACCTGCCACTGAGGAACCGCACATTCCACAAACTCACGGAAGGGGGCAGAGTCTACCAACTGAAAAGGCAGCAGTTGAAGTGCTAGCAATTTTGCCAAGCTAGCATTCAACCGTTGGGCATGTGGATGGCTGGGAGCAAACTTCTTTCGGCGGTGCAGCAGCTGGGGCAGGGAAATTTGCCTGGTACAATCTGACGTCGGTGTACCAAAATCAGATTGCCCACAAGTACGTGGCTGTGACACACCTAATTCTACACCTTCATTCCTCTCAGTGCAGGTCTCAGAGAGGACTGAAGGTCTAGTGGGGTTGGAAATCTCAGCTGATGAGGAGCAAGCAGAGGTCCTCTTTGTTCTTTGGTGTGGGTCTTTTAGATACGCTTGCCAACGAACTGCATGGCAGGTCAACATATGTCTGGTCAAGCATGTGGTACCCAAGCGGGAGATGTTTTGGCCACGCGAGATACGCTTGAGACATATGTTGCAAATAGCAGCGGTGCAATCTGATGCACTCGTCTCAAAAAAGGCCCACACCAAAGAACTTTTTGAATAACGCGCAGAGACTGCAGCGCCCTGCACATGTGGAGCTTTGGGGTGTGATGCAGTCAATGTGCTGCCCTTAGGCTGGCCCCTGGAGGGCATCCTGCCTCATTGGTGATGTGCCGCCTCCTCCTCCTCCTCTCTCCTATCAGGCACCCACGTTGAGTCAGTGACCTCATCATCCCCTCCCTCCTCATCACTGGAGCAAACCTGGCAGTATGCTGCAGCAGGGGGAGCATGACTGCCAGATTGCTGTCCTTCTTGGGCACCCCCTCTGTCCGTGCTCGTGTTACTGCCTTCATCGAGCTCAGTATCATCATCAGAGCCTTCCAAACGCTGGGCATCCTCCTGGAGCATGTACCCAACACTGTGGTCAAACAGTTCGAGGGACTCCTCAGGAGGACATGGTGGGGCTAGGGAAGGAGTCACTGATGACATTGAGCCAAGGGAAGAGGCCGCTGCTTTGCCAGACAAAGTACCCTGGGCATGGGTGAGAGAGGATGAGGAGGATGAGGACGGCTTGGTCATCCACTCGACCAAGTCTTCCGCATGTTGCGGCTCAACATGGCCAGCTGCCGAAAAAAAGGCCAAGCGTGTCCCATGGCCACGTGCTGATGAGGATGCACCGTCTCCACGACCAGCACTAGACACAGAGCCTGCTTGCCCTCTCTTATTGGCTTGTGACTGTCTGCCTCTCCTTCTTGGCCTTCCAGACATACTAATGGCCTGTAGCTGCACTAAGCTGGGATATATATATATATATATATATATATATATATATATATATATATATATGTACTGATACTGCAGCTAGCAAAATCAACTGCCTGCCTGTAGTATGAGAACACCACCAACCTTCTACAGGTAGCTTTAGCTGAACACTGTGAGGTGGACGCACCCCACTAACTTGTAGGTTTAGCTGAACACTGTGAGCAGGGCGTACCCCACTAACTTGTAGGTTTAGCAGAACACTGTGAGCAGGACGCACTGCACTAACTGTAAATAGTCTAGCTGCCTGACTGTGGTACTAATAGGATCAAAAGAACACCAGCAATTTTCTTTAAAATACTGTAACAAGACAAGCCTGCCTGTCAGTAAGAAGATAACAGGAACGGATCTAGCTGAACACTGTGAGCAGGACGCACCCCACTAGCTTGTAGGTTTAGCTGAACACTGTGAGGTGGACGCACCCCACTAACTTGTAGGTTTAGCTGAACACTGTGAGCAGGACGCACCCCACTAACTTGTAGGTTTAGCAGAACACTGTGAGCAGGACGCACTGCACTAACTGTAAATAGTCTAGCTGCCTGACTGTGGTACTAATAGGATCAAAAGAACACCAGCAATTTTCTTCAGGTAGCTGTATTTACTGTAACAAGATAAGCCTGCCTGTCAGTAAGAAGATAACAGGAACGGATCTAGCTGAACACTGTGAGCAGGACGCACCCCACTAGCTTGTAGGTTTAGCTGAACACTGTGAGGTGGACGCACCCCACTAACTTGTAGGTTTAGCTGAACACTGTGAGCAGGACGCACCCCACTAACTTGTAGGTTTAGCAGAACACTGTGAGCAGGACGCACTGCACTAACTGTAAATAGTCTAGCTGCCTGACTGTGGTACTAATAGGATCAAAAGAACACCAGCAATTTTCTTCAGGCAGCTGTATTTACTGTAACAAGACAAGCCTGCCTGTCAGTAAGAAGATAACAGGAACGGATCTAGCTGAACACTGTGAGCAGGACGCACCCCACTAGCTTGTAGGTTTAGCTGAACACTGTGAGGTGGACGCACCCCACTAACTTGTAGGTTTAGCTGAACACTGTGAGCAGGACGCACCCCACTAACTTGTAGGTTTAGCAGAACACTGTGAGCAGGACGCACTGCACTAACTGTAAATAGTCTAGCTGCCTGACTGTGGTACTAATAGGATCAAAAGAACACCAGCAATTTTCTTCAGGTAGCTGTATTTACTGTAACAAGACAAGCCTGCCTGTTAGTAAGAAGATAACAGAAACGGATCTAGCTGAACACTGTGAGCAGGACGCACCCCACTAGCTTGTAGGTTTAGCTGAACACTGTGAGGTGGACGCACCCCACTAACTTGTAGGTTTAGCTGAACACTGTGAGCAGGACGCACCCCACTTACTTGTAGGTTTAGCAGAACACTGTGGGCAGGACGCACTGCACTAACTGTAAATAGTCTAGCTGCCTGACTGTGGTACTAATAGGATCAAAAGAACACCAGTAATTTTCTTTAAAATACTGTAACAAGACAAGCCTGCCTGTCAGTAAGAAGATAACAGGAACGGATCTAGCTGAACACTGTGAGCAGGACGCACTGCACTAAATGTAAATAGTCTAGCTGCCTGACTGTGGTACTAATAGGATCAAAAGAACACCAGTAATTTTCTTCAAAATACTGTAACAAGTCAAGCCTGCCTGTCAGTAGGAATATAACAGGAACGGATCTAGCTGAACACTGTGAGCAGGACGCACTGCACTAAATGTAAATAGTCTAGAAGATAACAGGAACGGATCTAGCTAAACTGAATACAGTGTATATATATATATATATATATATGCAACACCTGGGATGCATATATATATACACAATACACTTTAAGTGCAGCTAACTGACTGACTGTCCTGCCTAATCTAGCTAACTCAAATGAAATGACACTGTCTCTCTCTCTCTCTAAGCACACCGGAACACACTGCACAGGGCCGCCGTGCAGGCGGCCTTATATAGTGTGGAGCGTGTACTAAATCCCCTGAGCCATAATTGGCCAAAGCCTCCTTGGCTTTGGCCAATTATGGCTCTCTGTTAAGGCGGCGCTGTGATTGGCCAAGCATGCGGGTCATAGTGCATGCTTGGCCAATCATCAGCAAGCAATGCACTGCAATGCCGCAGTGAATTATGGGCCGTGACGCGCCACACGAATTTGGCGCGAACGGCCCATATCGTTCGCAATTCGGCGAACGATCGAACAGCCGATGTTCGAGTCGAACATGGGTTCGACTCGAACACGAAGCTCATCCCTAAACAGGAGTAAGCAGAGTACATATAAGTGTTCTCTGCTTACAACTTGTACTGACCATGTGGGAGAGTTCAGCTCCATCTTCCTATTCACACATTCCACTATGTTAACTCCTAGTGTGCTGGAATGTGCAACAGGGAAGAGCTGAAATCTCAGCTCAGAGAGATCTGTGAAGTTCACTGTATTCTGTTTGTCAGCAGCAGATTCCATCACTTCTGTCCTCCCAGCAGCAGTGTGTTTTTCTACTATGTGAATGCCTGTACCCTGAGTGCCAGTGTCACTGATACCACCATCCCTCTGCTTGATCCCATCTATCCCTCTGCCTCCGATCCCACCATCCGTCTGCCTCCGATCCCACCATCCATCTGCCTGATCCATCTGCCTCCGATCCCACCACCCCTCTGCCTCTGATCCCACTACCCCTCTGCCTGATCCCCTCTATCCATCTGCCTCTGATCTTACCACCCCTCTGCCTCTTATACCACCATCCATCTGCCTGATCCCATCATCCGTCTGCACCTGATCCCACCATCCCTCTGCCTCCGATCCACCATCCATCTGCCTCCGATCCCACCATCCGTCTGCCTCTGATCCCACCATCCATCTGCCTGATCCATCTGCCTCCGATCCCACCACCCCTCTGCCTCTGATCCTACTACCCCTCTGCCTGATCCCCTCTATCTGTCTGCCTCTGATTCCACCATCCATCTGTCTCTGATCCCACCACCCCTCTGCCTCTGATCCCATCTATCCCTCTACCTCCGATCCCACTATCCGTCTGCCTCTGATCCCACCATCCGTCTGCCTGATCCATCTGCTTTCGATCCCACCATCCCTCTGCCTCTGATACCACCATCCATCTGCCTGATTCCCTCTATCCCTTTGCCTGATACCTTCTATCCCTCTGCCTCTGATCCCACCATTCCTCTGCCTCTGATCCCACCATCCGTCTGCCTCCGATCCCACCATCCGTCTGCCTCCAATCTCACCATCCGTCTGCCTCCAATCCCACCATCCGTCTGCCTGATCTATCTGCCTCCGATTCCACCACCCCTCTGCCTCTGATCCCACTACCCCTCTGCCTGATCCTGTCTATCCGTCTGCCTCTGATCCCACCATCCCTCTGCCTCTGATCCCATCCATCCCTCTGCCTCCGACCCCACCATCTGTCTGCCTCCAACCCCACCATCCGTCTGCCTCCAATCCCACCATCCATCTGCCTGGTCCATCTGCCTTTGATCCCACCACCCCTCTGCCTCTGATACTACCATCCATCTGCCCGATCCCCTCTATCCCTCTGCCTGATCCCCTCTATCCCTCTGTCTCTGATCCCACCATCCGTCTGCCTGATCCCATCTATCCCTCTGCCTCTGATCCCAACATCCCTCTGCCTCTGATCCCAACATCCCTCTGCCACTGATCCCACCATCCATCTGATCCCACCATCCCTCTGATCCCAACATCCCTCTGCCTCTGATCCCAACATCCCTCTGCCACTGGAGAAAAATGTAGCTTTTCTGACTGCTTGAATTTTCGGATTAAATGTTTTTAACCATGCTCTGTAATTGTGATACATCATGATGCATCACGGAATCAAATCAAATCGTGGACAGGATAACCGTAATCGAATTGAATTGAGAGACCAGTGAAGATGAGCACCCCTAGTCCATATAAGTAAAAGGTCACAGTATGGAACAACCAATTCCATGTGTAAGGTATATCCAGATGTTCCCTCAGTCTGCTTCATTAATCCTTTTTTTATTTTTGCTTCCTTCCTTCCTTGCATCCTTCCTTGCTTCCGATTTTGGCATAATAGTGGGCCTTGCTTGGCCAATAAGATTTATAGTGGTAGAATATCTATCAGTAGGTCCAGACAGCAGAGGTCCCCTGCTATGAACTAAAGAAAACGAGACACCCGGGTCCTCAAAGCTGGGCGTAACAATTTCATCCTATAAAAAATGTGCTTGTTGCAAAGCCTAACAGGAGACATAAGCACAAAAAATTTGTAGATTTGTAATCACAGACTTGCGTGATTGCCATGTCTCTACCATAACATCAAGTTATTTTATATGAAATACGCAGTAGTGCTAATACCAAATGAGATAGCCTAGCTTTGCAGAGATTTTTTTTTTGTTGTTGTTGTCTGGCAAAAACATCTGTGGAACAACCAAAGAGTTGATTCTAAAACAAAAAGCACACCATGGTAAATAGCTATTTGATATATTAATCATTGGGCTTTACGTTTGTCTGGAGTTCCCCTTTAGTCATTTGTTAGACAGTAAAACGTTGCAAAGAAAAACTAAAAAAAAAAAACTTTGTGTGGTCAAAGTACAGACAATCCAATAAGTAGAGAATAAAAAAACCCTCCATCCGGTTACTGGTCTATTATTCCTTGTTATGATTGAGACAATAGTAATTGTGAATACAGGTTGTTCTCACAAAGTCTTTGACCTTGACTGCTTCTTTCACTGGAACATTTAACCTATAGTCTTTGATTTCCATTTGCTGAATGATGCCTATTGCAGGGCTTAATGCTCTGCTAGGTTCCCTTTTCATTTTGCCTGTCCCATATGCTGCTCCAGTGGGATATGTCATTCACGGATAAAGTTAACAATTACGTTTGCCCTTCCAGTGACAAGTGAATTATTTGTTTTCCTGACCTAACTGCCTGTTTATATTTCCGTTCGATGTAATCAACATTCATAAAATGCCTCTTCTCATAGCTCAAATTCTCAAGCATATGGCCCGTTTAAAGACTGAACATCAAGAATCGGCATGGGATTGAGTTTCTCCCTCCAGGTAAGAATTTCCAGACTTGTTATCGGCTCTATCATTATAACATTACTCCATTTGTTACTGTACCAGGAAACACAATCCATGCATTATAGTCCACATAAAAAGCTGTTTCTGTAGCATCTTGTCATCATCCTGCAAGCCAAGCTTTGAAGCAGTTTCGGATTCAGATCTCAATGCATAAGAGCAAAGGCTCGATTCCTCGGCATGGTATTATATACCCAGATGGGGTTAATTGCTGGATAAAAGAATGGCTCCTTTCAGTTTACCTTTATACAACCTCGCTCACCCTGGATATGGAAGACAGGAAAGTTGTTGATAAATATCAAACTTTCCAATCGGAATAGAGTTCATCGTTGTATTTGAAATCTTAAACTTAATTCAAAGCCAGCAAAAGCAGATGCTTCTTGTGCGTCTTTTTAGAAGAAAAATGTATTTATCTTTAGTTGTAACATTGATTGTAGAGTGTTAAAATGATATAAAAAGACTTACATAAAGTTAGAGATAACCTTTCTTATCCCTTTGGCACTTATGCTACTAAAAGGTAAAAAAAAAAAAAAAATATTAAACAATATTGGCAATATTATAATATAGGGGAACAAAAATAAAACAAGACTTGTATTTTGACTGATTTTTTGGCTCATAGCTTACTATGGTTATCTCAAGTTTTTTAATGTTTTTATTGCAAAGAAAGCCTGAAGAAAGGGTTGCTTTATGGTTAATGAAGTAATCCCTGCCTAGCTGTGGTTCCAGCCCAAATAATGTAAGCAAAGATGAAGTATAAGGGAGGTAAGCTCTGTTTTGATTTTTGGAGGTTTAGCATATAATTTGTGCTCCCTGTGATGTACAAGCTAAGATACAGGTTCTGCACCAACTATACTCCACTCACTTTTAGGGTCGGTTCACACTGGGGCGACTTGGGATCCGACTTGTACGCCCTCAAGTCGCCCCAAGTCGCCCCAAGTCGCTTTGTATTTAGATTAACATGGTAGGCAATGGGAGCGTCTTAATTGACACTACTGAAGTCGCTCCGACTTCAGAAAAGGTTCCTGTACTACTTCTATCCGACTTGTAGGCGACTTGTACCCATTCAACTCAATGTAAGTCGCCTGCAAGTCGGATCTCTCTGTAAAGTCAAGCGACTTTGCAGAGAAAACCCCTCCCTCCCCCCCTCCCTCCCAGAGAGGTGATTGGCCACAGGCAAAGTCGCCTGTCATGGAGGCGACTTCAAGTCGCCTCGTAATTTGCCGAAGTCGCGCTGAAGTCGCGCTGAAGTCGCGCTAAAGTCGCGCTGAAGCCGCGTTGAAGTCGCGGTACAAAGTCGCGCTAAAGTCGTGTTGCCCATGTGTGAACCGACCCTTAGGGCAAGCGCAACTCATATAAAAAAAGTGGCTTTCATTGTAAAGTTCATCTCTTCTCCTGTGCTCAATCGTTAGGGCCAAAAACCCACTGGGGGCACCCAGTGGGTTTTTGGCCCTAACGATTGAGCACAGGAGAAGAGATGAACTTTACAATTGGAGGTGCATCATATGGCTATGCTGTCATCAAGTAATTAGGTGATGCTACTCTCTGAAGCATTCAGGACTTGCCCACTACCAGAACAAGATAAAGATAATAGTATCATGTCTTGTCATGTAACCAAACCGAACATGAATAGAAAAAAAAAATGATGTGCATGTGCAAACATAAAAGGGTGCAGGGGGTGCTCTAAGGGAGTGGAAGCATAAAATGGGAGACGTTGATGTTCTAGTTTGCTGAATGACCACCAAGTCTATCAGACCTCACTTTACCTGTTGAAACTGGTATGGAAGCATGCAAATTGCAACAAGACACACAAGACTAGAAGAAGTCTTAAAGTGATTGTAAAGGTTTGTTCATTTTTTTGTTTTTTTTTTTGTTTTTTTTAAATAATGAACATGTTATACTTACCTGTTCTGTGCAAAGTTTTTAATTGTTCACTGTTTTGGGGATGCTCCGCTGGCACACTCAGCTCCTCCTCTCTACTGAGTGCCTTAATCGGAAGCTATAGGGGCACTCGTGCAGGCTTGATCCTGGGCTGGGCTGTGTGCATCTATTAACATACTTAGTGAGGCTTGGGCCTGCTCCCTCCTTGGCTGCAGGATTTGATTGACATCAGCAGGAGTCAATGGCTCCTGCTGTTGCCTCTGAGTCCTATGAGGAGAGAAAGCAGCGCTTCTGCTTTCATGCACAGCGCTGGTTTAAGATTGGGCTCGGTCAAGTATTTAGGAGGGGCTAAAGGTTGCTGATCATGAAAGGTTTTTTATCTTAATGCAGAGAATGCATTAAGCTTAAAAAAACCCTCCTGCCTTTAAAACCACTTTAAAGTGGTGTTCCGGCCGAAATTATACTTTTTAAATAAAAGTACCCCTATAATACACAAGCTTAATGTATTCTAGTAAAGTTAGTCTGTAAACTAAGGTCTGTTTTGTTAGTTTATAGCAGTAGTTTGTTATTTTATAAACTTACAGCAGGCCGTGGCCATCTTAAGTGTGGGCATCGGAAGCCAGACTGTATTTCTTCCTGGATCTCATCCTTGCAGATCTCGCACATGCTCAGTGCAGCACAAGCAGTGTAATAGGTTTCAGGTCAGGTTTCCATAGCAACGGCAGTGTCAGAGGAAGTTGCCACCCCTTCCCAGAAGGCATTGCAAACAGGAAATGATGCGATGGGCCGCGGCCAGGGAGGAGGAAGTGAAAAATGAATACAGCAGATATACAGTAAGTGCTGAGAAAAAAAATTAAAAATATCCAATTCGTTTACAGTGCACAGGTTAGTGAGGGATGCTGAAGAGTTGTAAAAGTGGGTGGAACTCCACTTTAAACATGGTGCTACCATCCTACATTCTCACTTTCATTACTAAAGTTACCTAGAAGGGTATCAACCTACACTTTACTATTTTCTGCCTTTTAAGTTTTAGAGACAGAAATAAATGGTTCACTTCTAGTCATGTTAGGCTTCCAAAATTGTCCAGAAATCTCCCATTGGGCATGAAAGACGGCTGCTCTGGGCGCAATAGTTTATTGCAGGGATGTGGGCGGGGCCCAGTTTGGCATCTTTGCCCTGGGCGCTGGATGACCTTGTCATGGCACTGCCCATTACTTTCTCTGTTAACTCCCATAGACAATTGCAATCATTGTATGTGATTTATGGAGGCAAACATAGATAGTCATTGGAGATGTGGTCTCATGCAGCATACATTAGCTTGATTAGCAGCTGCAATGTTGTGGTGATACTTGAGTCTGCTAAATATAAACTTCAATTAATGCACATGCTCTTTATTTGTGAAATTAGTAAGAGGTATTTTCAAAGAGGTATTTTCAGAGGTCCAGCATATTTTATTGGAAAAACAGGTGAACAGGCACTGCAACCTCCCCACATAACAGCTCTGCCCGGTGCTCAGACCTCAAGGCTGCTGACACCTCTACTAGAATAAGGAAAGGGATGGTCAGCACTCAGGAAGATATCCAAAAAATATTATTCCTTTATTGAAAAGACGTGTACAATGCTGTAAAAACAGCCTACGCGTTTCAGATGTTAGTCCTTAGCCATGACTAAGGACTAATGTCCAAAAGGCGTAGGCTGATTTTACAGCATTGTACATGTCTTTTCAATAAAGGAATACTATTTTTTGGATTTCATCCTAAGTGCTGACCATCTCTTTTCCCATTCCAGCATATTTTCTTGTCATTGGATGACAGAGATTCATAAAGGGCATGGTTAGATAGAGGTGTCTGGTGCTTGAAGCTCAGCTCAAAGATCCTACCTCTGGGACTGATTCATTCTAGTTTCAGATTGTTCAACCAACATTGATCAGTCAGCTTTTTCAAGCAGTTCGTATGAATGTGCATTGAACAAAAAAAAAAAATCTTCAAGTGACCTGGGGATCGCTGTTTAAAAAACTGCATGGAGAACAGGGTAAGTAAGTAGAGGAAATCCTTATGAGTGAAATGGACAAAATAGTGTTGACATTGTGTAAAGTGCAGTAGCATAACCTAGTTCAAGTAGATTCAAACCCTAACTACACTACACATATTCTAATGAAGGATACAGTGCATTTCCTGATGGTCACAACATTGGACCATGCCTGTCCTATGTACTGTATGTTGAAATGGGAACAATGCAGGAAATCAACTAAGGGACAAAGACGGAGTGTTGTCATCATGAGTCAGTGTTTGAACAAGGACTTTAAAGTGATTGTAAACCATCACCTTGTAAAACAATCCATTCAGTTTAAAATACAAATGAACGGCAAAACATGTGTGTATAGATATAAAAAACATTATAAAATTATTTTTCCCTTTTTTAAAAGTGTTAGCATTCCCTCTGTTCTCAGCTGAATAAGAGCTGGGGGAGGAGAAGCAGCAGAACACTGATCTTCCCAGTGAATGGCTGTGCAAGGGTGTGTGTGTCAGGAGAAGTCTGATTATGGAGGAGAGCAGGCTGAGTTTTCAGCATAGCTAGAGAACTGACCACGGTGTGCTCTCCTGCTTAGTGTGGTCAGTTTTTAATAGGAAAGCAGAGGGACTGGTAGGATCACCAGGGATTTCACACAAAGGAAGCAATACAAAGAGAACAGGAGACTTTACAGGATACAAGTACATGGTACAGCAGGCACACATCAGAATATGAAGTGTTGGGGTAACAAACCCTTTAATGGCAGGATCGGTAGGTATTATTTTAATGAATGCAGATTTAAAAAGATAGAAAATTATTTTTGAAATTTATTTATTTGTTGAAGCTTATATGAGATGTCAGTGATTGGGTTTACATATTACTTGAAAGGGTTATCAAAGAAAAGGAAAAACAAATATATGAAAAAAAAAATTCTTAAAAATGATGATGCAATTTGCTACAAAAAAAAGAAAAATATTCCTTCCTAAAGACGATCATAAGAACTCATTTGATTTTGCTATATATTTACTATATAGTTACATAGTACGTGAGGTTAAAAAAAGACAAAAGTCCATCAAGTCCAACCTATGTGTGTGATTATATGTCAGTATTACATACATCCCTGTATGTAGGGATACATATATCCCTGTATGTTGCAGCCGTTCAGATGCTTATCTAATAGGTTTTTTAAACCTTGACGCCCCCCGCTGAGACCACCGCCTTTGGAAGGGAATTCCACATCCTTTCTGATCTTACAGTAAAGAACCCTCTACGTAGTTTAAGGTTAAACCACTTTTTTTCTAATTTTAATGAGTGGGCACGTGTCTTGTTAAACTATGTATATATTTCTTATTTCTTATTAATAAGCATCTATTGGTGAATGTACTTTGCACGTTGATCATTGATGAGTTTGTAGGACTATAGACAATTTCCAGTTTTTTTTTTTTTTTAAGTTATTAACGCTACAAGTCTTGCTGAAAAAAGTGTATGTTTATCCTTATGCATACATTTTTCTTTTTTTAATTTCGTATGCTGACATTCATTTATTCTGTTTATACTGTATGTGCATTTCTGTGGACTGTTTATGACAGGTTAGACTCTCAACAGGTTCACAGTGAAAAATTCTAAGGTAAATATAGAAAGGTGTTTCATTTAGTGAAAATAAACTGAACTTATTCTTTGCTTTCTTAATAGCTTGAATATCATGAGACAGATTTTAATATGATGTAATTTAGTTTGTGAGCTTTGACTTAAATTTGGATTCACCTGAAATGGATTGTATATTGAGTTCCAAATAAGAAAATTAGTAACATTTAAGGTGCTTATTCTACCCTTTTAGTGCAACTCCCCCCCCCCCCACACACACACACACACAGTGATTGACTGCACTCTAAAACCCCCCTTAAACTTGTGGGGGAACGTGTCACATATCAACACTATGAACACAAATGTAGTACTACCTGGTCTTTTTAACAGGTTCCAGTAGTGGATCGGTAAAAAAAAAAAAAAAAGTTTTTTTGTAAATTGCTAACCGTAACCATTTAAAAATATGGATTCCAACTTTTTGTTTTATCTATTGTGCTTGGTAAGAAACAGTAGATTGTTTTACCCACAACGGCCTGTTTTTGAGGCCTTTGTGAGTCATGGGGGTGAAAGATTAATTTTCCTCCCCTGGGTCAGTGGAGATTTACTAAAACTGGGGCACTCAGAATGTGGTGCAGCTGGAAGCCAATCAGCTTCTAACTTCAGCTTCTTCAATTAAGCTTTGGCAAAAAAACCTGGAAACAAATTAATTTGTATGCATAGAAAGTGGTACTGGCTGTAATGTCCTTAATAGATAAGGCACCTCATCCTGAGATTAAATTACATAGAGGAGGAGCAATGGTGGAGGGATTATAGCTGTGCCAAAAACAAAATAGTACAAATAATTTATAGAAAATAGCAAATTTTATTACAAAAGATTAAAAACACCAACAGTGCAATATATAAGGATACATATACAAAAAAAAAATTAATGTAGAGGAGCAGGTAGGCCTTCTAAGCCAATATGGTGGTGACTAGAGTGGAGATAATAGGTTACTTCTTCCCTACTAGTTTCACCAAAGCATTGGCTTCCTCAGGGGAATAGAATACAAAGGAAAGCATACATTGCTCTGAAAGAAGAAATAGAAAACACTGATTCAGAAAATGATTAATGTAAGATGGATGCAAGAAATTGAACGGTTAGGCAACATGATAGTCTCTGTCCAAATTCCTCCCCTCGTAGGCCAAACCAACAGCCTCCCAACAGATGGTGAAAATTCACATGGGCCCAAAAAGGTCAACCAAACATACCCCAGAAACACCAAAAAGCAAGGCCGGTGCGATCCAGTGCCGAGGGGGGCAACAGGCCCACACGGCCGCACTATGGCTGCAGAGGACCAAGGCAAACCTGATTGGCCCTCTGCAGCCATAGTGCGGCCGTGTGGGCTTGTTGCCCCCCTCAGCACTGGATCGCACCAACCTTGCTTTTTGCTTGTTGTTAATCTTTTGTAATAAAATTTGCTATTTTCTATAAATTATTTGTACTATTTAAAACTGACAGTTTATATTATATATAATAAATGTGTTCATTAAGCTTTCATCAATTATATTTCACAGTGTTTTAATATTTGCTATTCATCTTCTTTTTATCAACACATACCATCAGTATAATGAACACACCTGATTATCAATCTTGAAGAAGTGGACACTGTCAACGAAATGCAAAATTATAATTTTCCAGCAAAAAAGTCAAGCCACTATAAAATGCCCTGTGTACTTTTAAGTTGCTTAAAAAATTGCAATGTTTTTAAGTAAACCAGGTGAACTATTGTTCATATACAATACCTTTAATAATGTTTGTTACAAATACATATAACACATTTTATTTCATTTATGGCCATTACTTTGAGTATAAATCTGAGGCAAGCGTTGTCCTAAATTGTCCTACATTGTCCCAAAGAGTCCTAAATTTTGCATCTGAAAGAACTGTTTTTCTAGAATCAAAACCAAAATGTGAGTTTTTTAACCTTATTAAATTTCCAATTACGGAATTATGCTATGTGGCCTTTTTTTGTTCTCCTTTCCTCGAGAAAACATATGGGAGAAACCATGCATTTTTCTTATGAAATACCCTCTATGGAGACTATTACCCCAATGACTGTGTGAGGACCTGGCTTCCATGTCAAAGGTCTCCAGATTAGATGTCTCCAATTTTGGCATTTGCCAATACAAGCCGTTTGACTAGTAGGATGTATTTCCTTTTGAGTTCAAACCATCTGGTAAGCCTCTATCCTATCGGTGGTGGACTATATTTACATATTGTTTTTTTATTCATTCACCATTTTCAGATGTCTTAAAGATTCACATATTGTTTTATTATTCATTCACCATTTTCGGATGTCTTAAAGATGTTATGAACACTTGGCGAATGTCCCTGTAAGGGCCATCTAGATTCACCACGTTTTTCACTCCACCTATGGACTCAATGTTTATTTGTTTTCTTGTTGATTTTTTTATACAGAATTACTGAGCATTTATTGCATTAGAGTTTCATATCACTTGCATTTATTATTTGTGAGATTTACTCAATTATCTCTGTTCACTCAGAATTTTAGCGCTGCACTTTCCATTTATTACTAGTATTGCAATTGTCTCTTCGCTGTGTTAGCTGCTTTTTCCCAGGGCGCAGCGCGGTATTATATCTGCACTTTTCATTTAGGTGCTGGAGGTGCCAGAACACTGTAACCACTCACAGTTACTCTTGTTGGGCGCAGGAACGGGCCCTGCTGTTTAATAGTATATCAAAAATTGTAACTACATGCCCCTGTTAAACAGGGGCAGAAAAATTGGGCCTTTGGTTTTGGTGGCACCAGAATACTGTACCCCCTCACAGTTTCTCTTGTTGGGCGCAGGAATGTGCCCTGCTTAACTATTATTTCAAAAATTGTAATTACATGCCCTTGTTAAACAGGGGCAGAAAAATTGGGCCTTAGGTGTTGGAGGTGCCAGAACACTGTAACCCCTCACAGTTACTCTTGTTGGACACAGGAACGGGCCCTGTTGTGAAATATTAAATCAAAAATTTTAATTATATGCCCCTGTTAAACAGGGGCAGAAGAATTGGGCCTTTGGCTTTGGTGGCGCCAGAACACTGTAACCCCTCACAGTTACTCTTGTTGGGCACAGGAATGGGCCCTGCTGTTAAATATTATATCAAAAATTGTAATTACATGCCCCTGTTAAACAGGGGCAGAAAAATTGGGCCTTTGGTTTTGGTGGCACTAGAATACTGTAACCCCTCACAGTTATGACCTGTACACACGATCGGACATTGATCGGACATTCCGACAACAAAATCCATGGATGTTTTCCAACGGATGTTGGCTCAAACTTGTCTTGCATACACACGGTCGCACAAAGTTGTCGGAAAATCCAATCGTTCTGAACGCGGTGACGTAAAACACGTATGTCGGGACTATAAACGGGGCAATAGCCAATAGCTTTCATCTCTTAATTTATTCTGAGCATTTTGTTGTTGGAAAATTTTATAGCCTGCTCTCAAACTTTGTGTGTCCGAAATTCCAACAGAAAAAGTCCGATGGAGCCCACACACGATCGGAATTTCCGACAACACAATCCAATCGCCCTTTTTGTGTCGGAAAATCCGACTGTGTGTATAGGGCATAACTCTTGTTGGGTGCAGGAACGGGCCCTGCTGTTAAATATTATTTCAAAAATTGTAATTACATGCCCCTGTTAAACAGGGGCAGAAAAATTGGGCCTTGGGTGGTGGTGCCACAACACTGTAACCCCTCACAGATACTCTTGTTGGGCACACGAACGGGCCCTGCTGTAAAATATTATATCAAAAATTGTCATTACATGCCCCTTTTACACAGGGGCAGAAAAATTGGGCCTTGGGCGGTGGTTCCACAACACTGTAAACCCTCACGGATACTCTTGTTGGGCGCAGGAACAGGCCCTGCTGTGAAATATTATATCAAAATTGTAATAACATGCCTCTATTAAACAGGGGCCGCAAAAATTGGGCCTTGGGTGGTGGTGATGGTGCCCTAAACCAAAATATTGTTGGAAGCTAGCATCATCAAGATTCAGGAGGAATAGGATAGGCAGCATAGGGGACGCAAGGGGAGGCTCGCTGTGTAGTCCTGATCCAGATCCAGGGTTTCCAAGGTTCTGAGTCAAGCTGGCAGTCATCCGCTCATCGGCTGTGATGTCAGTGGATGTGGGCACAGGGCCGGCAGCCATGCATTCAGAGCAACGCGTGCTCCTTCTTCAGTCTGTGATCATCTTTAACCCATCAAACTTGTTCCTAACCCATTCAAGCATGAACTGAACTTTCCAGGGTCCAAGTTACCCCCAACTACTAGATTTTATTATCATACTCACCTTTACCTATTTAGTTTCCCACCCATCCGTTTCTCTCCAAGCGCCACTATACTCCCCCTTCTCTTCATGTCACAAATGAGGCGGTTGGTGGGCAGGTATAATTCCCTTTGAATGTCAGCCAGCCGAGCACTGGCATTGCATGACCGGCATTGTAGGACCGGCGTAAATGACCACAGACTTTTTTGGCCTACCTCAGGAGATCCTTTAAGCCTGGGTACCTGCTTAAGAACTGCTGCACCACCAAATTCAGGACGTGTGCCAAACATGGAACATGGGTCAAGTGTTTCCCCTTTCGGACGGCGGAAAGAAGGTCGGTGCCATTGTCACATACAACCATTCCTGGTTGAATCTGGCGTGGCATCAACCACTTCTGAGCCTGCCCCTGCAGAGCAGACAGAATATTTGCCCCAGTGTGGTTCCAGTCCCCTAGGCAGACCAACTCAAGCACCGCATGGCATCTTTTAGCTTGACTGCTTGCGTAGCCCCTTGAATGCTTACAGAGCACTGCTGGTTCAGAGGATAAATCTGCAGAAGAGGCCATAGAGGAAGAAGAAAAGGACGGGGTGGAGGAGAGAGCTATGGCAGAATCACTACTAGCTTTTTGGAGGTGTGGTGGCGGAATAAGCTCCAATAACACTGAACCCTGTCCTGCATCCTTCCCAGCTACCAGCAGAGTTACACAGAGCACGGTGAAGGAGCGTTAACATCCCTGCCCATTACCTGCTGGACCATGAGTCAGCAGTAAAATGAACCTTACTCCTGACTACCCTGTCCAATGAGGCCAAAACATTGATGTCCACATGCTGGTAGAGAGCCGGAATGGCCTTCTGTGAAAAGAAATGGTGTTTTGGAACCTGCCACTGTGGTACAGCACATTCCACAAATTCACAAAAGGGGCCAGAGTCTACCAGATGAAAAGGCAGCAGTTGCAGTGCTAGCAATTTGGCCAAGCGAGCATTTAGACGCTGAGCATGTGGATGGCTGGGACCAAATTTTTTTTACGGTTCAGCAACTGGGGTAGGGAAATTTGCCTGCTAAAATCAGTTGGTGGTGTACTGCTAGCAGATTGGCTGCAAGCACGTGGGACACCTTTTGCTATACCTTCATTCCTCTCAGTGCCGGTTTTTGAGAAGACTGGAGGTATAGTAGGGTTAGAGATCCCAGACGAGGTGCAAGGAGAAGTCCGCCTTTTTCTATGATGTGGGTCTTTCAAGTGCTGTTGCCAACAGACTGCATGACAGGTCGTCATATGTCTGGTCAAGCATGTGGTGCCCAAGCAGTTGCTGTTCTGGCCATGCTTGATCCACTTCAGACATAGGTTGCAAACCTCAACGGTACAATCTGCTGCACACGTGTCGAAAAAGACCCACACTAAGGAACTTTTAAAAGTCTGCACCCGGCACCTGCAGAGCTCTGCGGTGTGATGCAATAGGGTGGCTGCCCTTAAACTGCCCCCTAGAGGACATCATGCCTCATTGGAGTTATGCCTCCTCCTCCTCCTCCTCTCTTCTCTCAGGCACCCAAGTACAGTCAGTGACCTCATCATCCCCTCCCTCCTTGTCACTGGAGCAAACTTGGCAGTATGCTGCAGCTGGGGGAACATGACTGCCAGTTTCTTGTCCTTCTGTGGCACCCCCTTTCTCTAGGCTCACGTTACTCCCTTCCTCAACCTGAAAACCAACATTGGAGCCTTCAAACCGCTGCACATCTTCCAGCAGCATGTAACCAACACTGTGTTCGAATAATTCTGGGGACCCCTCCGTGCATGATGGTGGTGCTACAGAAGGAGAGACTTTGGACAAGGAGCCGGTGGAAAAGGTTGCTTTGGCAGCTGCGTTGGAAGGCAAACTACTCTGAGCCTGGGTGACAGAAGATAAGGAGAATGAGGACAGCTTTGTTATTCACTCCACAAACTCTTCTGCATGTTGTGGCTCAATAACACAGCCTGTGGCCTGTGAGCGTCTGCCTCTCCTAGGTGGCCTTCCGAACATGATGTACTTTTTGTTTTGCAACACCACACTACACTGTATTATATACTGTGTACATCACCTGAAGTGTATTAGAAACTATACACCATGAATGCACTGTATATATAGGCTACACTGAATGCAGAGTGTATATATATATATATATATATATATATATATATATATATATATATATATATATATATATATATATTGGGTTTAAGTCAGGGCTCTGGCTGGGCCATTCAGTCACGGAGTTGTTGTGAAGCCACTCCTTCGTTATTTTAGCTGTGTGCTTAGGGTCATTGTCTTGTTGGAAGGTAAACCTTCAGCCCAGTCTGAGGTCCTGAGCACTCTGGAGAAGGTTTTCGTCCAGGATATCCCTGTACTTGGCTGCATTCACCTTTCCCTCAATTGCAACTAGTCTTCCTGTCCCTGCAGCTGAAAAACACCCCCACAGCATGATGCTGCCACCACCATGCTTCACTGTTGGGACTGTATTGGACAGGTGATGATCAGTGCCTGGTTTTCTCCACACATACCGCTTAGAATTATTGCCAAAAAGTTCTATCTTGGTCTCATCAGACCAGAGAATCTTATTTCTCACCATCTTAAAGTCCTTCAGGTGTTTTTTTAGCAAACTCCATGCGGGCTTTCATGTGTCTTGCAATGAGGAGAGGCTTCCGTCGGGCCATTCTGCCATAAGGCCCCGACTGGTGGAGGGCTGCAGTGATGGTTGACTTTCTACAACTTTCTCCCATCTCCCGACTGCATCTCTGGAGCTCAGCCACAGTGATCTTTGGGTTTTTCTTTACCTCTCTCACCAAGGCTCTTCTCCTCCGATAGCTCAGTTTGGCCGGACGGCCAGCTCTAGGAAGGGTTCTGGTCGTCCCAAACGTCTTCTATTTAAGGATTATGGAGGCCACTGTGCTCTTAGGAACCTTAAGTGCAGCAGAATTTTTTTTGTAACCTTGGCCAGATCTGTGCCTTGTCACAATTCTGACTCTGAGCTCTTCAGGCAGTTCCTTTGACCTCATGATTCTCATTTGCTCTGACATGCACTGTGAGCTGTAAGATCCTATATAGACAGGTGTGTGACTTTCCTAATCAAGTCCAATCAGTATAATCAAACACAGCTGGACTCAAATGAAGGTGTAGAACCATCTTAAGGATGATCAGAAGAAATGGACAGCATCTGAGTTAAATATATGAGTGTCACAGCAAAGGGTCTGAATAATTAGGACCATATGATATTTTAGTTTTTCTTTTTTAATAAATTTGCAAAAATGACAACAATTCTGTGTTTTTCTGTCACTATGGGGTGCTGTGTGTACATTAATGAGGGAAAAAATTAACCTAAATGATTTTAGCAAATGGCTGCACTATAACAAGGAGTAAAAAATTTAAGGGGGTCTGAATACTTTCCGTCCCCACCATATATGAACTATAACATTTGATGACCTGTATATACAGTGCTATGAAAAAGTATTTGCCCCCTTCCTGATTTTTTGTTTTTTCACATATTTCTCACACTTAAATGATTCAGATCATCAAACAAATTTTAATATTACACAAAGATAACCCGAGTAAATCCACAATGCAGTTTTTAAATTATTATTTAATTTCTTAAGGGAAAAAAACTGTTCAAACCTGCCTGGCCCTATGTGAAAAAGTAATTGCCCCCTCCCATGCTGAATCATGAATAAACTGTGATTAACCACAAGTTTTTTTAAAGCTAAAAGTTCAATTTCACTTGCCACACCCAGGGCTGATTACTGCCAGACCTGTTGTATCAAAAAATCACATAAATAGAAGCTGTCTGAAAAAGTGAAGCTCGCTAAAGATCACACATCATGCCGTGATCTAAAGTAATTCAAGAACAGATTAGAAACAAAGTAATTGACATGTATCAGTCTGGAAAGGATTACAAAGCCATTTCTATGGCTTTGGAACGCCAGTGAACCACAGGGAGAGCCATTATCCACAAATGGAGATAACTTGAAATAGTGGTGAACCACTGTTCACCAGCATGTCAACGACTCATCCAGGAGGTCATAAAAGAACCCAGAACAACATCGAATGAACTGCAGGCCTCATCTACCTCAGGTAAGATCAGTGTTCATGATTCACCAATAAGAAAGAGACTGGACAAAAATGGTGTCCATGGGAGAGTTCCAAGGCGAAAGCCACTTCTGACCAAAAAGAACACAAAGGCTCATTTCACATTTACCAAAAAACCATCTTGATTATCCCCAAGACTTTTAGGCAAATATTCTGTGGACTGATGAGACAAAAATGTAACTTTTTGGAAGGTATGCGCCCCGTTACATCTGGCATAAAACTAATAAAGCATTTCATAACAAGAACATCATATCAACAGTCAGATGTGGTGGTAGTAGCGTGATGGTCCAGGGCTGCTTTGCAGCTTCAAGACCTGGACAACTTACCATAATAGATGGAACCATGAATTCTGGGATCTACCAGAAAAAAAGGAGAATGTCCGGCTATTAGTTTGAGTGGCCTAGTCAAAGCCCGGACTTAAATCCCATTAAGATGCTGTATCATGACCTTACACAGTGTAATTGAAAAGTGTCCTTCGCACTCGTCGGATGATAGACGTGAAGAATATATAAATATTGTCTATACTATTGTAAAGTGAAAACTTAAAAATCGCATAAACGAGTTTAATATCGATATTGCAGCAAAATGAGGGTGTTCACACCAACAGTAAGTATTGTAGATATTGTAATATATTTTGCGCAATATCAAATCAGCATAAAAAATCCAAGTGGTATAAGAAAAGTGAACAACCAAATAAATTGGTGACGATTACGATGGTGATGGGTATAGCTATTACTGCAAGGTTTAATTGTCACTATGTTGCAGTCAATTGCTATGGCCACTAGTGGCTACAGGAATTTAATTTAAAACAGAGACAACAGGTCCTGGCAATGTAGGCTACTTATGCCATTCACAGTTGTATTAGTTTACTAATTAACTTTAACACGTTCACCTGGATGCACTTCATTTTATTATATTACCCATCTTTATTACTAGGAGATAGTGGCCATAGCAATTGACTGCAACATAGAGACAATTGATCCTTGCAGTAATAGCTATACCCACCACCATCATAATCGTCACCAATTTATTTGGTTGTTCACTTTGCTTATACCACTTGGATTTTTTATTATGATTTGATATTGCGCGAAATATATTACAATATCTACATGACCTTACACAGGCCGTTCATGCTAGAAAACCCTCCAATGTGGATGAAATAAAACAATTCTGCAAAGAAGAGTGTGCCAAAATTGCTCCACAACGATGTGAAAGACTCATTGCCAGTTACCGCAAACGCTTGATTGCCATTGTTGCCGTCAAGGGTGGAACAACCAGTTATTAGGTTTAGGGGGCAATTACTTTTTCACATCAAGCCAGGCAGGTTTGGATAGCTTTTTTGCCTTAAAAAATGAAACCATCATTTAAAAACTGCATTTTGTATTTACTCAGGTTATCTTTGTGTAGTAATAAAATTTGTTTGATCTGAGTCATTTGAGTATGACAAATATGCAAAAAAATAAAAAATCAGAAAGGAGGCAAATACTTTTTCACACAACTGTATATATGAAATTATTTCCACATATTCTACACACAGAATCAGGCCCCGACCCCTTCAACCTTGGCAAACGGATGATACTAGGAGTCTGAAAAAACGTAGTCGTGCTCATGAGTGCCTGTGGCATAAGACTAAGTCTCAGAGAGATTTCAACCAATATAAATCTGCCCTCCAAAAATACAATTCCAGCCTCCTCACTGCTAAGCAGACCTATTTTATCACTCTCATTAGCAACCTATCATGCCGTCCCTGCCAACTTTTTTCTACCTTCAACACTCTACTTCGTCCTCCACCGCCTCCACCCGCCAACTCACTCACGACCCAGGAGATCGCCAATCACTTTAAACAGAAAATTGATACAATTCGCAAGGAGATCTCTACTGTTCCAATACCCTCCACGCTTTACACTTCATGCCCACAGGCACAATCATTACTTCCCTCTTTCAACCCCACCACTATAGACAAGGTTGCTAAACTACTTGCTAACGTCCACCTTACCACCTGCCCTCTGGATCCTGTTCCCTCACAAATGCTACGTTCACCCTCTGGCTCTATGCTACACTCTCTAACCCACTAACCCATCTTCAATCTCTCCCTCTCTTCTGGCATCTTCCCCAACTCTCTAAAACATGCATTTGTCAGACCCATACTTAAAAAGTCCTCACTGGACCCATCCAATCTTAACAATCTATGCCCCATCTCCTTGCTCCCCTTCTTATCCAAACTCCTCGAACCTCTGGTCTACAACCGACTGAGCGTTCACCTCACTGACAATAGCTTTCTTGATCCCCTTCAGTCTGGATTTCGTCCTCAACACTCCATAGAAACTGCTCTCATAAAACTAACAAATGATCTACTAACGGTCAAAACCAACCAACACTATTCTATACTCCTACTCCTGGACCTCTCTGCTGCCTTTGATATGGTTGACCACCCCCTCCTCCTCAAAAAACTCCACGCCTTTGGTCTCCGTGACTGTACTCTTCGCTGGATCCCTTCCTACTTATCCAACCGCACCTTTAGCATTTCTTACAACTCTACTTCCTCCTCTCCTCTTCTTTTCTCAGTTAGGGACCCCAAGGTTCTGTTCTTGGACCTCTCCTATTTTCAATCTACACCTCCTCCCTGGGTCAGCTGATAGCCTCCCATGGCTTCCAATACCACCTCTACGCTGACGACACCCAAATCTATTTCTCTACTCTTCATCTCACTCCCTCTGTCTCCTCATGTATCACTAACTTACTATCAGATATATCAGTCTGGATGTCACACCACTTCCTCAAACTCAATCTATCCAAAACCGAACTTATAATTTTTCATCCCCCATATGCCCCTTCCCCTGATCTCTCTGTCAAAATCGATGGCACAACTATAAGCCCATCCCCACATGCCAAGGTTCAAGGTGTTGTCCTGGACTCTGAACTCTCCTTTAAGCACCACGTACAATCACTGTCCAATTCCTGTCGACTCAACCTTCGCAACATTTCCCAAATACGCCCCTTTCTAACCAATGACACAACAAAGCTCTTAATTCACTCGCTGGTCATCACTCGTCTCGACTACTGCAACTCCCTTCTCATTGGCTTACCTCTACATAGTCTTTCACCTCTTCAATCCATCATGAATGCTGCCGCCAGACTCATCCTCCTTACCAATCGTTCTCTGTCTCTGCTACCCCTCTCTGTCAATCCCTCCACTGGCTTCCGCTCGGCCAAAGAATTTGATTCAAAATGCTAATAACTACGTACAAAGCCATCCACAATTTAGCCCCCAGCTACATCACTAGCCTAGCCTCTAAATACCAACTTACTCATTCTCTTCATTCCTCTCAAGACCTCCTGCTCTCTAGCTACCTCATCACCTCCTCCCATGCTCGCCTCCAAAGCCTCTCCAATCCTATGGAATGCCCTACCCCAATCTGTCCGCTTATCTCCTACTCTGTTAGCTTTTAGACGATCCCTGGAAACCCTTCTCTTCAGAGAAGCCTACCCTACCCACACCTAACAACTGTGTTTTAATTTTCTCCATCAGTTTACCCCCCACAATTATAACCTTTTGTTTCCACTTGACCCTCCCTTCTAGATTGTAAGCTCTAACGAGCAGGGCCCTCTGATCCCTCCTGTATTGATTTGTATTGTAAGTGTACTGTCTGCCCTCATGTTGTAAAGCGCTGTGCATACTGTTGGCGCTATATAAAGCCTGTATAATAATAATATGTATATCTACTGCAATGTGACACGATACATGTTTATGTTAATAAAATATATTTTCTACTTAGTCTCTATCTTTTGCTTCATTTAAAGTCCCAAACCCTTCTTTCTTATTATGGATATAGGGATGGAGATGCACGATTGCATATGTCTCATAAAAAGTTAAATTTTCCGCTTTTTCTCTCTTCCTTTTTACTATATATTAGATAAACTTTAAGCATTACAATTAGGTCACCTCTCTGATGTAAACATGTGCAGTTCGTTTCATTCCGATTTGAAATTCAGATGAATTTTCATTTTTCTGAAATTCGGATGTATCTGAATTTCCAAATTACAATAGTACCAAATTTAACCATTTCAGCCCTGTAAGGATTTGCCCCCTTAATGACAGGCCATCTTTGCGATACGGCACTGCAACGCTTTAACTGACAATTGCGCGGTTGTGCAATGCTGTACCCAAACAAAATTGACATCTTTTTTACCCACAAATAGAGTTTTCTTTTGGTGGTACTTGATCACATCTGTGGTTTTTATTTTTTATGTTATACTGACTGACAACTTTGAAAAAAAAAAAATTTTTTTTTACTTTCTTCTATAATACATATATATATATATATATATATATATATATATCTATATATATATATATAGATATATATATATATAGATATATATATATATATATATATATACTAATTTATTCATCAGTTTAGGCTGATATATTTTTTTTACATATTGTTGGTCAAAAAAATTGCAATAGGCGTATATTGACTGGTTTGCGCAAAAGTTATCGCGCCTACAAACTACGGGATAGATTTAGGGACTTTTATTTTTTTATTGTTTTTACTGGTAATGGCAGCGATCTGTGATTTTTAGCGGGACTACGACATTGCAGCGGACAAATCTGATTCCAAATGACACTTTTTTGGGACCAGTGACATTATTACAGTGATCAGTGCTATAAAAATGCACTGATCAATGTAAAAATTACACTGGCAGGGAAGGGGTTAACACTAGGGGGCGCTCAAGGGGTTAAGTGTATTCCCTGGGTGTGTTCTTTTTTTTAAACAACACATTTTTATTGGTTTTTACATTGTTTACAGAATATCATGCATTATGTACCGTTCACATTTGTACAAAGTGATTGACATTTGAGGACCTTATTACAATAGCAGAATAACAGAATAAGGATGGTTGAGCTACAGACATAGATACTGAGTCTATCCCTATCAGAAGGTCAAGCCTGTCACCCCAGTTGGGTTCACACTGTGATCAGGCTTTCTGCTGGACTGTTAAGAGGTAGCCCATTCTGGACCTTAATGAGGGTCCATGGAGATATACTGTTAAGTATAAGCTCTCTTCAAGATTTGACATTAATCAACAACAAACATAGAGTGTCATTTTTATTGCAAAGTAGACATTACCTAACAAAAATACTGAGGTTAAGAGTTTTATATCGTGTGCCTCATACAGGGCCATACCTATCTTTGGCTTGTACCACTAGATGTTAATGAGTCTGTGTAAAAGTAACAGAAAATATTAAGTGCGTTTCATAAATGTGAGGAGGCATACTTAGAGGTCCGCCAAATCTCCCAATGTTTGTGGAAGCTCGGGGCTCTTCTTTCTGTATATGCAAGCATTTTTCCATAGTATATTGAGCATTTACTCTGAATATAACTTCTTCAATTTTGGGGGGTGAGGTAGAGCACCATTCCTTTGCTATTGAAATACGCGCGGCGAATAATATGTGGATAACTACTTTTCTCATTAATGGAGGGAAATTCTCGATACCTAAGCTTAGTAGAGCAAAAACAGGGCTGAGGGCATAGCTCGTTTTGGTAATATTTAGAATGAGGGACTGGACTTTTGTCCAGAAAGACTGTATAGCTGTACAGTTCCAAAATATGTGGTGAAGGCTACCAGTAGTATGGCAGTTTCTCCAACAAAGAGATGGGATACTAGGATTCATTTTGTTTAACTGGAGCGGTGCAATATACCATCTGTGTAAGAGCTTTTGTGCATTGTCCCAGTGAGCCACACAAGCTGATGATCTGTGGTTATATTTTATAGCTTCATGCCATTGATACATAGAGAATTCTTTTTGCAATTCATGTTCCCATTTCACCATACTGGGTAGTTTGGATTGTAAATATAGGGGGGTGGTAAATTTGTAAAATATAGATATCCCTTTATGTTTGTTTGAAGGTTTACCTATGAGGAAGTCCCATAAGATCTGTGGGATTTCTATGGGTTGGATTGGATTATTGCGTGAGTAGCGGTGTATTTGGTATGTTCTATATCTGTCTACAGTACTCTGTTGAATCAGAGCAGGCGTGGAGAAGTGTTACCCCAATGTACTCCAGGCTTGGACCGAGAAGTTAGGGATTAGGTATTCGTAGGTTGCTAGAGGGATTTTTATTTTCCTAAGTGGGGTGTCGGTAAAGTGATTATGCACTAAGGAGGACCAGGCATCAATAGTGGCTTGGATGGTTGGGTACAGTGGGGCTTTTGGTTTGTGTTGAATACAGGCAGCCATTGCCAGTGCAGGGAGGTCATGACCAGGTGTAACAGTGCGTTCAATATCTGACCATCGGTTGTCTGTTTGACAGGAGAACCAGTAACGCATTTGGTCCAATACTGCAGCTCTATAGTATATGTGTGCGTTAGGTAGACCAACGCCACCTAGATGCTTAGGTTTGTAGAGTTGTGCTAAGGCAATTCTGGGTTCCCCCCCCCCCATATATATTTTTTCAGACAGGCCTCTAGTTGGGTAAAAAATTTCTGGGGAATTGGGATGGGCAGCGTTCTGAAATAGTATAGGAGTTTAGGCAGCACTTGCATTTGGTATGCAGCTATCCTCTCCAACCAAGTGAGGTGTAGAGTATTGACTTGGTTTAGTTCCTCTTCAATTTTAGCTAATAATGGGGGATAGTGGCTTGAGTAAATTTTGGAGGAAGCGGAAGTCAGCTTCACACCAAGGTATGTAATTATGGGGGGTCCCAATTGCAAGGGAATATATTTTTTAATCTAGTTTTGTCTTCTTTTGGTATGTTGAGTGTAAGTGCGTAACATTTGGATGTGTTGACTTTGTAAAGGGAGACTTGTCCAAAGTTATGTAATATAGTTTTGACGGTGGGTAAAGAAGCTGTTGGGTTGAATAAGGTGAGAATGATGTCGTCAGCAAATAGTCCTATTTTGTGACTATCAGAGCCAACTTTGATACCTTCTATTTTGTCGCTGGACCTAATATATTCCGCTAGTGGTTCTATGACCAATGAAAAAATTATTGGGGATAATGGGCATCCTTGACGGGTGCCATTAGATAATGTAAAGGGGTCAGAGAGTAAGCTAGAGGAATAAACTCTAGCTGTGGGGTTAGAGTAAAGGGACATGATTGCCGAGTGGATCAGGCCTGAGATTCCAAATTTGTGCAAGGTCCTGGACAGGTATCCCCAATGGACCCTATCAAAGGCCTTCTCTGCGTCTAGAGCTAGAAAAATACTAGGCTTCTTAGTGAGTTCTGCTAGGCGCAGGAGGGTCAACATTCTCCTAGTCCCATCCGGTGCTTGTCTGCCCCTTACAAAGCCAACCTGATCCAGACCTATAAGAGAGGGGGTAAGGTCCATCAACCTATTTGCTAATATTTTGGCGTATATCTTTAGACCTGAATTCAATAGAGATATGGGCCTGAAGTTTTGTGGGGCTGACGCATCCTTACCAGGTTTTGGTAGAGTTATGATTATAGCTTGAAGCATCTCCATTGGGAAAGAACCTACAGAAGCTGCCATGTTGAAAATTTTTACTAATTTGGGGGCGAGGAGGGCACGCCTAGGGATTTGTGCATGGGTAGCGATTGAATAACTGATTCAACTTCCGTAAGGGTGATTGGGGCATTTATTTTTTGTAGTGAGGCTTTATCTATGGAGGGTAGATGGATGCCCTGTAGGAATCCCTCAATCTCTGTGTCTGAGGACTGGTGAGTGAGTGGGTCTGCATTGAGATTGTACAGGGATTCATAATAATCCTTAAATGCGTTGGCAATATCTTTGGGATTTTGGAACATGACATTAGTGCGGTGGTGTCTAATGTGTGTGAGATTGGAACGTGCCTGTTTTTTTTTTTTAGTTGGGAGGCTAGTATTTTACCTGCTCTGTTGTTTTGAGAGTAATAGGAGACTTTCAGTTTTTTTTAAAAAGTGTCATAATCTGCTCTAAGTTCCTGTCTCAGTTCTTCACGGCAGATAGTGAGACATTTAAGTATTTCACTGGACGTGGTATTTTGGTTCTTGTGTTTTGCTTCTAATTCTGCTATAGCCTCATGCAGTTGTGACATACACTGCATTTTCTTTTTCCTTTCTCTAGAGACCATTTGTATAAGTGCACCCCTAGCAAATGCTTTATGTGCACACCATGTTGTCATAGGGGAACATTCTCCATTGTTATTGAATCGGAAAAATTCTTTAAGTTTCACTTCTACCTCATCCCTGAGTTTGGGGTCCTATAGGAGGAAAGTATTGTTACGCCACAGTGGCTTGTGGGAGGTTTTGCTGGCATCCACAACCTCTATAGTCACGGGTGCGTGGTCTGACCATGTGATGTTGTGGATGTCAGTATTCCGGACATTCTGTAAAGTATACATGTCAGTAAGAAAAAAGTCAATTCTAGAATAGCTATCATGCACAGCTGAATAGAATGTGTAGAATCTCTCTCGGTAGTCCTGAGGCAACGCCAGGGGTCATAAAGCCTTTCCTCGTGACACAGCGGACCTATAGAGGGCCTTCGCCTAAAGGCCACCGAGGACACATCTATTTCCGTGTTCATAATCATATTGAAGTCACCACATATTATTAAGCTACCTTTTTGTAAATTTTTTGCCATTCTAACAACCTTGCGAATAAACCTTAATGATCTAATATTAGGTGCATACAGGTTTACCAGGGTATAAGTGATATGGTCCATCTCTGCGACTATGATTAGATAGCGTCCGTGGGCATCAGCATGTTCCTGTAAAAGAGAAAAGGTTAGTGTGTCCTTAACAGCGATCAGTACCCCATTTTTCTTGGAAGTATGCTTGGCCGTAAATACGTGCGGAAATTTGGCATGTGTACATTTTGGGGAGTTTCCACTAGCGAAGTGAGTTTCTTGTACACATAGGACATCACATTTTGCATCCAAGGCTGTTTTCCAGAGGGCTTTACGCTTGTAGGGGCTGTTCAAGCCTCTCACATTATACGACATCAACTTAAAGCGGAGCGCCGCCGAAATTTTTTTTTTTAAAGTCAGCAGCTACAAATACTGCAGCTGCTGACTTTTAAAACATGGACACTTACCTGTCCAGGGCGCCCGCGATGTCGGCACCCGAGGCCGAACTGTCTCTCCGTCCTCGGGTGCTGCCGCCTCCATCTTCGGTAAGGGAATCAGGAAGTGAAGCCGTGCGGCTTCACTTCCCGATTCCCTACTGCGCATGCGCGAGTCGCGCAGCGCAATACGGATGGTCCCTGCTGCCTCTGGGACCCGTGTGTTTCCCAGCAGGCAGCGGGGAGGGCGCAGGAAGTGGCGTAAATAACCACAGATTCTGTGGCTATCTATGCCGGAAGTGGGTACAGATTCCTGTAATATACAGGTATCTGTACCCCCCTCCCCCTGAAAGGTGCCAACTGTGTCACCGGAGGGGGGGAGGAATCTGATGAGTGGAAGTTCCACTTTTGGGTGGAACTCCACTTTAAGATTCATTCCAATGGTAGGATGTGCAGCGGTGCCATCTATTGGTAGGCCTAGGTAGTAGGAGTGTATCAGTAGGCATGGCCAGTATGCATAGGATCCGAGGTAGTAATGCCCTTGTAACTTTCAAAACAGACATTTTGACCGAACAAACTTGAACAGTTGATAACTGGAAAAATTCAAGCCGCATGTATTGCGGATAACAGGTTACGGAAGTCATCTCGTAACTAGAGTAGGGGAAAACAGAAGGATAAATCCAGCTGAACAACGGGTGTTTTGATCACAAATTACCACTTTTGATGAAGTTGTAAGTCACCTGGTTTGCAGTATTTCTGATGTAAGGGGAGAACATTCATTTGGAGAGATGCCAAAAATGAGTACAGTCATGATTAGGTTGTTAATTATTCTTCCTGGATGTGCGTTGATTGTTGCGTCTATCGTAGAGTGGATTAGGGTCCGCTGGTACTTCGTCTGCGGGAATCAACCGCCATTTACGGAAAAGTTCCAGACCTCTTTCTAATGATGTGCTCGCATGCGATTCGTTGGGCATTTCCACCAAAATTTTGGCTGGGTAACCCCATTTGTAGAGGATTTTATGATTGCGCAGGATTTTGGTAATAGGAACCAAGTTGTGCCTGGCTGTCAAGGTGGCTTGCGACAAATCGGCATAGAGTGTGATTCCAGCAAATGGTTCAGGAAGGGAAGGATGCTGTCTGGCGTAGCACATAAGTTGATCTTTTACGTGGTAGAAGTGGGTTCTTGCTATGACATCCCTGGGGATTTGATCAGGCAGGAAAGACGGTTTTGGCAATCTGTGGGCCCTGTCAATAATGATATCCGCTGGGCTCAGAGATGGGAGGGCAGTCATCATGAGTTTTTGCAGATAGGCAGTGATCTCTGCTGGTTTAACTTTCTCGGGGACCCCTCTAAATTTGATTTTGTTCCTGCGGGCCCTGTCTTCAATATCCGCCATTTTGAGACACATGGCTCTGATTTCATCTACTTCAAAGTGAGCATCTACAAGCTCATTGTGTGCTAGGGTAAATTCCTCCATTTTATGCTCCACATATTCCACTCTGTTACTGTCTGCAGATACTTCCATTTTTGTGGTGTGTATAAACGCTTCCATGTCATGTTGAAGGGCCCCCTGCAGGGTCTGCAGCATCTCCTTCATGGTAGTGTCAATAATGGGCTGCCCTGAGGTAGGGAAGGCATCTAATTGCTTGGCGTATGTGGAAGATTCCTGCATTTCTTCCCCTGCTGTGCTTGCTTCATCTCTGATCTCCCCCCTTCCCCAAGCCTTCGTTTTTGTTTGACAGGGCTACAAAATAGGGAGGATGGCAAAGGATGGTCTTTATAATGTGACTCACCCAAGGATGGCGATGGATTGCTGGATGCTTGTGCTGTGGCGTCTGACGAACGGCTCCCGGCGCCGGCGCCATCTTGGAATTCTCGGCCCACAGCTGGGGGGAACAAATCTGTCAATTTTCGGGGTCCCTCTCTCTCCTTCCTTTTGAACATTATGCCCACTGTGTGCTCCTTTCTCTCCTCTTTCAAGCGGTGTGCTTTGTAGCTATTTAGGTGGGCTGTGAGCTGCTGTAGAACACCCGGTGTGACAGAGCTCTCCTCTCACACGTCTATCTGCTCTGGCTGCTGGCTCCGCCCCCCCCCCAGGTGTGTTCTAACTGTAGGGGGGATGTGCTCACTGGGACATGACAGAGATCACTGTTCTCCATTACTGGGAACAGAAGATCTCTGACATGTCATTAGGCAGAATAGGGAATCGCCTTGTTCACAGAGGCAGTTCCCAGTTCTGCCTCTGTTCACAGTGATCGCGGGTGGCCAGCGGACATCGCGCGGCCGCTATCCTCCTTGCAGGGGCTGATGTACAGGTACGTCAGTTTGCACAGGAGAGCTGATCTGCCACAGTAAATGTACGTGAGCAGGTCGACAAGTGGTTAAACGAATCCGAAATAGTGAAAAAAAAAATTCAGACGAAATTGGAATTAGAATAGTTTTCAAATACTTTTCTAATTAGAATAGAATAGTTTTCACATTCGAGTTCGAAACATTTTCAAATTCAAATGGTTTTCCAATTTCCAAAGATAATAAAATAGAATAGAAAATAGAGGAATAGCATAGAAAAAAAACGACTAGAAAAGAAAATAACAGAAAATAAAAGAATAGAATATAATAGAGTAAAACAGAACAAAATAGAATAGAAAGTAAAATAACAGAATAGACTGGAATATAATAGCAACAATTAGAATAAAATAGAATAACAGAAAGAATATAATCATCTTTTGAAATTCGAATTTCAAATAGAATAAATTTGAATTTGAATACATAAGAAAATAATAGAATAGAAAAAAATAGAATACAAAAAAGAATAGAATAGAATAGACTATAATAGAATAGAAAATAATAGAATTAAAAAACAATAAAATAGAATAGAAAGAATATAACCATTTCCCAAAATTCAAATAGAATCAATTCGAATTTGAATAGAATAGAATAGAAAACAATAGCTTAGAATAGAATAGAAAATAACAGAATAGTATAGAAAAAAACAGAATAGAATAGAATAGAAAGAATATAACCATCTTCCAAAATTTGAATTTCAATTAGAATAAATTTGAATTTGAATAGAATAGAATATAAAAGAATAGACTATAGAACAATAGAATAGAAAAGAATAGAATAAACAAATAAAAAATAAATAAAAAAACAATAGAATAGAATATATTAGGATAGAAAGAATATAACTATTTCCCAAAATTTCAATAGAACCAATTTGAACTTGAATAGAATAGAAAAGAAAAGATTAGAATAGAAAGATAGTTATATTTATTCTATTCCATTCTGTTGTTTTTTTTATACTATTGTGTTATTTTCTTTTCTATTCTATTCTTTTCTATTCTATTCAAATGCGAACTGATTTTATTTGAATTTTGGAAAATGGTTATATTATTTCTATTCTATTCTATTCTATTTTTTAAATTCTATTCTTTTCTATATTATTTGAATTTCAGAAGATGATTATAATCTTTCTATTTTATTCTATTCTTTTTTATTCTATTCTATCCCATTCTATTCTGTTCTTTTATATTCTATCCTATTTTGTTCTGTTTTACGCTATTATATTATTTTTTTTTATTTTCTGTTATATTCTTTTATTTTCTGTTATATTCTTTTCTATTCTATTGTATTTTTTCTATTCCATTCCTTTATTTTCTATTCTATTTTGTTCTCTTTGGATATTGGAAAACTATTCAAATTCGAAAACTTTTTCAAATTCAAAAACTATTCGAAATTGATCCGAAAACTTTTCGAATGGATCTGAATTTGAATTCGAAAAATTTTAAGCTATTCGAATACGAATAAACTAAACAAGCTCAGAAAAAAAATTAAGCGAATGAAACAAATTTAACTAAACAAATTTATGTAAATAACGAATCGAAACAAAACACATTTTTTCATTCTGCACATGTCTACTCTGATCCCAGCCTGTGATTGAACCATGAAGGAGCATTAGTAAGTAGATTGATGATCCAATACCTCTGCTTACTCTGCTCTTTCCTCCTTTCAGCATGATCATTTATGATTTTCAACCCAATGTGAAAAATTTGGTGAAAGACTACCTAAACTGCCAAAATGATTTGAAACTCCACTTTGAGCAAATCAACTGATCTAGGCTGAACCTTGACTTAATAATTTTGCTCATCTCATGCAAGATAAAAATAAAGACAGCTAGGATATGTTAATGTAATATAATGCAATGTTAATTATCAAATTTGGCTGGAATGTACTTTTTAAAGAAGAACACAGCAATTGTAATTTTCTCCTGCCTATTATTTGTGGAAAAGGCCTCACTATAAGGTCACCAGGGTAGGAGAACTCGGAATCCCTTTGAGTCAGAATAACAGTATATCAATTTCAGAAAAATTGCTGACTGAAGTCCCCTGCAAGTGTTAGAAAAGAGATAAAAATGTGTAGCATTAAGCTGCCGCTGTGATTCTTCAAAAGAATATTTCAGAAATTGCATTGTTTCCCTTTTTATTAATACATTTAAACACTTGTAATAACAACGAGATTGTTTTAACCTTGCAGAATGTGCCAATATACTGTCATTGTCAATTTTCTTTGTACAAGCAGAACAGACAATAGAACCTTTCTTGCTCAGAGATTAAGCTGAAATGTTCAGGCTTTATCGGTCAGTGCATTGCCATTAAAATGAAAGGTTATATTTCAAAGTGAAGCTCTGGCAAATGCTGCTAAATTATAAAGGGCTTTCCATTCCGACTTATACATCTCAGTGACAATATAATCAGACAAAGTGGCAGAAGTTCAGCAGATTGTGTGTGCTAGCAAGTAATAATAAAGCCGTAGACATGGTATTCATTGTCAGAATTAAGAATATTGAACAAGAGTTCAAATCCAAAACACATGTCCCATAAAAAGCCCCACATACACTATTTTCAGTGCAAAGAGCAATAACTTATCCTATCACAGAGACAATAAAATATAATACAAAACGTAAAGGCTGACCCTAACAAGCTAATTTGATTTGGAGAGTGATATTTATATACTCATTTCCATTTTTTTTGTTTTTTTGCTTTTCTTAAAGAAATACTCTAGGTTTGAAAAAAAATATGTATGGTTTTTAACTACTACATTATATAAAGTGACGTTGACTCAATAGGGAGCTGCTGGTAATTTTTGGGTTCTCCTGCCTTTCCCATAGCTATCTGTTCTATACCTGGATCCAACAGTTCACTAAGAGGGTTTAAGGGTGCAGGATACCCAAAGAGCACAAATGGAGGACAAATATATTGAATTAGCAGCAGGTCCTAGGAGAGTGACCACTAAAATAGATGCTGATGAACAGAGAACAGGAAGATAAATATGTCACCCTTTCAGAGCAGTCAAGGTGTTTCCATGCTCCTAAATCTGACTTATGTCCCTCTGTATGTAAGCAAAAATGCCTAAACCTCTGGGAACAGTTCCTCTGGGCAAAACAGCTGTTCCCTTCCAAGGTCCAGATGGCAATTTCTAGCTAGCTCCTCAAATATGAAGGAGAACAAAGGGGAAGGAAGCTAAGTGTAGTATCCCAGTTAAAAACTTTAAATAACATTAAAAGCACTCACAAGAGGTAAAATGAAAATATGTTCATCTGGTACAAAGTATGTGGATATGGGTTCCTCCTAAAACTGTCCTGCAGGACAGCTGGCATCGGTTCTGTCTGCTTATGAGAAGAGATGGCCGGCTCGGGAGCCTACAGGAGCTCCGGGAAGCCACGCTAAACAAAGTCTGTGGATGTGGTTCCTCCTAAAAATCATCCTGCGGGAATGCCCGCATCAGTTCAAACTGCTGTGAGTAGAAATGACCGACTCTGGAGCCTGGAGGAGCCTCGGGAAGCCATGCTAACCAGCGTGGAACTTACAGCGGAAGTGACATTACCGGAAGGATAGGAGGACCAGACGAAAGGAAGAATAAGCCATCTAGTTTCTTCTACAGATCTCTAGAAGAAACTAGATGCTCTGAGTGCATAGCCTTGTTCTTTCTCTCGTCTGGTCCTCCTATCCTTCCGGTGACGTCACTTCCGCCGTAAGTTCCGCACTGGTTAGTGTGGCTTCCCGGGGCTCCTCCAGGTTCCAGAGTCAGCCATTTCTACTCACAGCAGTTGGAACTGACGCAAGCATTCCTGCAGGATGGTTTTTAGGAGGAATCACATCCACAGACTTTGTACCAGATGAGCATATTTTCATTTTACCTCTTGTGAGTGCTTTTAATCCATTGTTATTTAAACTTTTAACTGGGATACTACACTTAGCTGGCACCTCCTTCCCCTTTGTTCTCTTTCCTATTCGAGGAGCTAGCTAGAAATTGCCATCTGGACTTTGGAAGGGAACAGGTGTTTTGCCCAAAGGAACTGTACCCAGAGGTTTATCTAACTTCAATTATTAAATGTATAGTTATTATTATATCTTGATATTTAATAACCCAACTCAGGTTTCCAAGTTTTATTGAATCCCTGGGTTTGTAAAGCTTCACCCAAACTGTATTGCTATACTACATTTTCAAATGAGACTGTACATTTACATTTGTTACATGCATTGCAGGTGGAAGGAACTATGAATCCGCTGTTTAAAGTGCCTTTAAAACAAAGCATACAGAACTCCAGTGGATAACAATAATGTTTAGAATGAACTTGCAATGAACTGATATATTTGTAGCCTTTGATATTTTGTGTGTGCAAGTGCTCATTTTTTGACCAGATGTAGTCACTGATGTAGCACTGTGTTTATATCTTTATAAATAACCATTACAACTTTAACGTAATTCCTGATAGACTGTCAAAACATTTTTTGTTCTCATTCCATTGTATTATGAAATATCTCTTTGAAAACAGAATCTAAAAGCTGATAGTTTGATATTTTAATGTAAAGTGCAAATGGACTAAAATCTTTCTTTAACCAAGAGCTTGGTTGACAAGCGCTCATATCTGAGACTCTGGGGATGAGACTTTGTAGTCCTTTTACCTACAGTACCCCTTGTTACTCTGGATTTCTAGGAAAGATTTGGGGCCCTTTGCGTGCAAAGAAAAAGTGACAGGACCTAAATATATACCTAGGCATTCAAACAAAACACTGTATACTAGGATTTTCAAAGAAAGTTTTCATTACAGCTTACAGAGGAGCTCAAGGCTCTTTCAGAAAAAAATTTAAAGTCAGCAGCTGCAAATATTGTAGCTGCTGACTTTTACTATAAGGGAATTTACCTGTCCAGGGATCCCACGATGTACTTATCCAAGCTGACTCTTTAATCGGCTTCGGGTGCAGGCGCCAGCATCTCTAGTAAGGGAAACAGGAAGTGAATATAAAACAATTGCTGCGCTAAATAAATAAATAGTGATGTAACATGTGAAATGAAATAAAGTGAAAATGATCAGTCCATAGGATTTCCATATAAGTCCATACAGAAATAAAGTGATATATTGTTGCAATAGGTGTCCAAGGATAGTGAGCGACCATACACCCCAGTGCACCTTCCACCATATAGATACAAGATGTGCCCTTACCAGATAGCTAGACTCCAGATTATAGGAGTCTAATCACGTATGGAATCACACATTATGAAGGACCCATCCACTGGAGGTAGAGAACGATACCGTCACGGCAGCTGGTGCTGGTTTGTCACTCTTTCCCATGGAGGTTTATGCAAAAAAGGTAAAAAGTCACCACATAGCGTAAAACCAGGGTGGTTTTATTGAAAAAATGCCATTAAAAGTGACCACAGGTCCAATACAATGTAACAAGTGGATAAAAGGTTCTTACATAAAAATCTGCAGATCAAGGTAGCGTGGTATTGCTGGACATAAACTCCGCGCTACTAGTTTTGTCATACATGATGTCATTAGGGGCCCCTGCCCCCCACTCGAAGTCGCTCATTTTCTAGCTGTAGCTCCACTGCATTTTTAAGCCCAAATTATGACGTTACTGTGGAACGGGTGGGGTTGTTTACAGCTAGCATTGATCTTCACCCCTTCTCTAGGAAGACTAATCTTTTACCATTATTATTGAAGAATCAGCACTTACCTAGAAGTCCCTCTAACTAAAAAGAACAAACAAGCAGCAATCAAGCTAAAAAGGGATGCTATCCTCCCATCCACATTTCTTGAGCACCACTTTGTCCTTTTATATGTACAGACCATAACTCCAGTTCTGTCAGCTTCCCTTGAATCTTTCCACGTCCTCATAAGGCTTGGGTACCCCAAACTACTCCCATATCCCTTTTCGCTCCACTGCTGCGCTTACCCTCTAATCTAGTCTAATCTTTTGGGCATATAGGATTACTACTTTCCATACTACAAAGTGACTTTTCTTCACTAAGTGGTACATCCTAGACAAATGTGGTAGCTCCCTGACAATAACCCGTTCCATATAACACATAGAAGTATGGGGCTCTTTTAATTAAATGGCTGTAAACTATGTTGTGAGCCAGTGCTTGAGTCAGAGTGAGGCCTCAAGGTGCCACACAGTTGAGGTCCTCTGGCAATGGTTAAAGTTTGGATAAACGCCTCTATATGGTCAAACAGAGGCTCCTCCTGACTAGTCTCCTGCAACTCTGCCTCTACAATCTTCCCTAGTAGTGGACAGAGCAAGATATCACCTTTGTCTCAATTTTCTCAATGTCCACCGTAGTGTACTTTACTCTATTGGTGATTCCTGTGGCTCTGGCTTGGGTCGTCCTAGCTCCAAGTTCCCACTAACAGCCCCAGTGGTCTTACCTTTCTGTAGAGATATAGATCTTGTAGAGCTGGCATGTCCAAGTGTTTTCAGCTTTCCAGTCAAGGCCCCTCTTCTGCAGCCATGGAAGTAACCATCTGTGTGCTCAAAGTTTCTGACATGATGCTGCCGTGCATGATGAAGTCACGCATCTGGCGCATGCGCGGTGGAAGTTTGATGTCACGAGGTACCGTTTTTGTGCCAGTGGGTTGCCAAAACTAAACACCTGCAGGCTTTTATTGTCTGGGAGGCACAATTACAGCAATTAGGATTCTATGAACCTTTAAAACCCACTTGTTTGAGTCATTATGCCTCTGGGACTGCTCCCTTGATGGTAGTAGGAAGGGTTAGGAAGAGCTAGGGCTTTCGGGAAGCAGCTTTTTTAATACACGAGAGGTATGTTTTTTTGTATATTTGTGACTCAAATGGGAATACAGTCGTGCTCAAAAGTTGCATACCCTGGCAGAAATTGTGAAATTTTGGCATTAATATTGAAAATATGACTGATCATGCCAAAAAAACTGTCTTATAATTAGGGATAGCAATCACATGAAGCCATGTATTATCACTAGCATTATTTTTGGATCCTTTTAAAATTATAATGATAACAGAAATCACCCAAATGGCCCTGATAAAAAGTTTACATACCCTAAAATGTTTGGCCTTGGTACAGAGACAGAAGGTGGCACACACAGGTAAAAATGGCAGTAAAAGGTTAATTTACCACATTTGTGGATTTTAAAATCACAATTAATGTCTGTGTATAAATAATCAATGACTTTGTTAGCTCTCACATGGATGCAGGCTAGACATTGAGCCATGAGGAGGTAGAAAAGAACAGTCAAAAGACCTGCGTAACAAAGATGGAAAAGGATATAAAAAAGATATCCAAAGCCTTGAATATGCCAGTCAGTACTGTTTAATCACTTATCAAGAAGTGGAAAATTAGGGGCTCTTTTAAAACCAAGCCAAGGTCAGGTAGACCAAGAAAGATTGCAGCCATAACTGGCAGAAGAATTGCTCAGGATACAAAGAAAAACCCTCAGATAACTGCAGGAGAAATACAGGCTGCTCTCCAAAAAGACAGTGTGGTTGTTTTTTAAGGAGCACAATTCAACAATACTTGAACAAAAAAGAGCTGCATGGTTGAGCTGTCAGAAGGAAGCCTTTACTGTGCCAATGCCACAAAAAAGCCAATGAGGCATGTCAAGGTGTTGTTAGGCATATTGTAACCAAGCTTTTTTCTGGCAACTTATCAAAACGGGGTGGAGGTTATATGAATATCTGCTGTATATGCCAGCCAACATACCAAGCTTAAATTGAACATATAGTTTCCCCTCAAGGGCGGGACTTTAAAGGCATGGACTAAGAGATACAAAATGTCATAAAAACTAGAATGACTTTATTACAAATTTTGTCAAGAAAAATACACAAAGTACATATAAATATAAATACAAAAACATTCTGTACAATAAAGTTCCAGAGTGCATAGCATTACAAAGAAATCACACTGGTTGTGGGCAGGGGGTGGCACCATGCGCCGCGCTTTTGGGGGACCACGCTCTCAGCGGTACGATGGGTGTGGGTGATTGTTATCACTCGCACCTGTCCTATAGGCAGGGTTTGGGGTGTTCCACTGCTATTTAATAGCAATGCTAACAGTGCAGCGTTAGTGCTATGATTGCAGATGAGGCAACACACTCAATATACAGGACTCCAGGTGAAGTACATTTTTGGCAATCTCTTTTCTCTGTTTTTTGATGAGAGTTTAAATCTTATTTGTTACACCTATATCCCTTTTGGCTTACTTGGTTCATGCTGCTTCTGTTTTATATATTATCCATAGACCAGCTCCTCTGAGAAAATGTGTCTCTCTGGGTTGCTATAGATCCCTGCTATCAGATAGACATATCTGCAATATGGACCCCTGATCATATCTCTGCTACTCTCCATTTTTTGCAACTAAGGATTTTAATCTGCCTGTCCCCTGAAGTCTGCGGCTGTATTTCACTTGGCCTCTCCCCATACATGCACAGCACTGTTTGAAGGTATATATACTCTTATTATCCTTTTTTTCATTATTATTTATTTTTTGAAGTATGTTACATGTCCATACAAAATAAACGAACACATTTGGGAAGATCCCCATCAGTACTCATATGGACGTATGCTGTGCCTAACCTCTAGGTTTACCTCTATATGTGAGGTTTTTGACCTTATTGGAATGGCTATAATCATTATAATTTTAATTCATCTGCAGTTCACTGTAGTTACATTTTTCTATCGTATTTCCCAGCCTCCAGCTGTTGCGGTCCCGGGCTGCACTCTGGGTGTCCGTCGTGCCCATATCTCCCCCAGCTACCAGGAGGCTTCTTCTCCCCTCTTTCTGTTTTTATATATCTGCACCTTTCTGGCCATCTGACCATCCTTTTGTGGTCCGCTATCTGTGGATGTCTGTTTTGCATGTAAATATGTAGCAATGAACATAGATATACTTTTTTATTTGTTGGGATCCATCTGCTGCGATTGGATGGATGGAGAAACACTGCTAAAGTATGCTTTCTTGTTGCTGAAAATATGCTCTTTTTATATTTTAGACGGCCACATTTAGAAATCAATGCACATCAGAATATCCCTGAGGAAGGCGTTATTTTCTCCATAACGCGTAGGAAAACACTGTATGCATTTTTACTGTCAGATGTTTATACCCTGTATGTACATCTACAATGTGATTTCTTTGTAATGCTATGCACTCTGGAACTTTATTGTACAGAATTTTTTCTTATTTATATTTATATGTACTTTGTGTATTTTTCTTGACAAAATTTGTAATAAAGTCATTCTAGTTTTTATGACATTTTGTATCTCTTAGTCCATGCCTTTAAAGTCTCGCCCTTGAGGGGAAACTATATGTTCAATTTTTCTGGCAACTTGACCATGCAGCTCCTTTTTGTTCAAGTATCATCGTATTGTGCTCCTTAAAAACAACCACACCATCTTTTTCCAGCACAGCCTGTATTTCTCCTAAGGTTACCTGTGGGTTTTTCTTTGTATCCCGAACAGTTCCTGTGGCAGTTGTGGCAGAAATCTTTCTTGATCTACCTGACCTTGGCTTGGTATCAAGAGATCCCCAAATTTTCCACTTCTTATTAAATGTTTGAACAGTACAAACTGGCATATTCAAGGCTTTGGATATCTTTTTATATCCTTTTCCATCTTTGTAAAGTTTCATTACCTTGTTACGCAGGTCTTTTGACTGTTCTTTTCTACCTCCTCATGGCTCAGTGTCTAGCCTGCTTAGTGCATCCATGTGAGAGCTAACAAACTCATTGACTATTTATACACAAATGTGGGAAAATTAAACATTCCAGGGTATTTAAACTTTTTATTAGGGCCATTTGGGTGATTTCTGTTATCATTATTATTTAAAAAGGATCCAAAAAACTATGTGATAATAAATGGCTTCATGTGATTGCTATCCTTAAATAAAAGACAGTTTTTTGACATGATCAGTCTTATTTTCAATATTAATGCCAAAATTTCACAACTTCTGCCAGGGTATGCAAACCTTTGAGCTCAATTGTATATCTGTATAACCCAATTAGATGCTTATCCTCATTTGCAATAGTATAATTGTGTTAATCAGGCTGCAGTGGGTGATCATGGGGGGGTTATAAGTAAATTTGACTTATTCATATGTATTCTGTCTTTTATTGTTCTTGGCATGTATATTTTTTGTGATATTGTGTTTGGTTGTTTTTTTAGAATTCTACAAATTCTCAGAAAGAATATAACTTTGAAATGCATTGTAATAAAGAGAATTGTACCCAGTATATTTGTTAATCACTGAATGTATATGCAGCTTGAAAATATGGTTTTATGTAAACAATTTTTTTTAAACATGTTTAACTGAAAAAGCTTTTTTATGAATTGAAGAAATTTGATTTAAAATGTTTGTTTTTTGTTGAAATGTGTTTTTGACTATTTGGGATGCTGTCATTCAATAGGTAGGTAAAGATGCTTTGCATTTATAGTATTCATTATATGTTATGTCTTTTCTTTTTTAAACATTGATTGCAAAGTGGAAACTGTATCTAGATAGAACCCATTTTGCAGACATTATAAATCATATACAAAAAATAGTTAGAAATTTAATAGTAAAAAAAAGTCACAATATAACACTGAACACAATAAAGCATGTCAAGTATATCATATACTGTATAACACAATGCTTAAAACAGAGTAAAAGCTCTGGCAAACACCAATGCTATATTTATAATTTTACAGGTAAAATATACAGCTCTAAGTCATAAGTCACAGCCTGACACCCACAATAAAAAGAAAACTGATATTAGTTCTCCAAAGTTAGTATCACTCCAGGCAGCAGTTGTATTGGCCTCATTGACCATGGCTACCTGGACCAAGCAAGAGATCAGTCTCCTCCCTCTATGTTTAAATTGCCAACATTCAGGTTACATACACTCCGCTGTAATCTTTTTTTCTTTGTCTCAATAATCTTTATTGTATCAGCAACATGGCATGAAGGGCATAATCATTGTCACCGGACATGTCTCCTTTCTTGATGTGTTTCACCCACAATTAGGGCTTAAAATAGAACTAAAGGCAAAACTTATTTTCATATTGGATAGGGTAAGGGAAAGTCATAACCCCTGTCATTTGTTTACCATCTGTGTCCAAATGGAGAGATTAACCTTCACTTCCTGTTTCAAAGCCACAACAGGAAGTGAGAGGAAATCCCTCCAAAGTGATGGAAATTCCTGGTAGTCACCAGGGCAAACAGAACTAGTGTCCCCATTGGAAGATTCAGATTACTCTACCTAAGATAATATACCTGTTTACTATTATGATATGATATTGCTTAGGGTGTACTTAGCATTCCTTGATAGAGATGCTATATGCATGTCTCTAGCTATAGTTATGCTTTAACAATTTATTTCAAAATTCTAAATCCATTAAAAAAGCAAATATAGTTGTATGTGTATATGATCGCTTGAAATAAATAAAAACCCTTTAAGGAAAAAAATAAAGATGTTATACAGGGAATTGTCATTTAAAATGAATGGTTTAATGGAAAAAGTGATGCATAGTGTGAGGCCATAAATAGACCCATACACTTCAAATGAACAAAATACTTAATAAACCTAATTAGACGTTAGGAACCCAAACATCTGAAGTGAAACACACGTCTTGGTTCCTGCATGCCTTGTTACGCAAATGTTTGCACCTGGATAAACAAGACATTTTTAATTGGGTTCTGCCAGCTAGGGCTGTGCCATTACATCATGCTTGATAGAACTCTGTCAGTTATGTCATAGTGTATGTACTTAGAATTGTAATACAGAAGAGTAAGGTTAAGAAAATAAACTTATGCAAATGTATGGTTTGACACACAGAAAACACCTACATATATTTGTATATTATATATATATGTGAACAGTTGTAGCAATATGGACTACAAGCATAAAGCACCATACCTTCCATTATATCAAAGCATCGCCTGTCCCTCAAGTGACCAGTGTATCAGGTGATTGTTTGTGGACCAAACAAAAGGATTGTGGGATGAATAGTTCCCCCTGTATCATAAACCAGATGTGACCAGAACTGTGTGACTGCGACAGAGTGAACCAGACATAAATAGGTGAAAGCATATGTAGCAAAAGGGAGTACCAGAATTGTAGTCAAGCCAGGCCAGGGTCATAAACAGGAGATCAGTAGATGGGGGGCCAGGAGTAAACAGACAGGGAACAAGATGGAAGGAATCGGGCTGCAGGACAAAGATCCAGGGATACAGGAACAGATATAACAGGTTCAGGATACGGGATACAGGAATCAGGAATCAGGGTTCAGGATCAGGTAAATAGGTAAACAGGTAAACAGGCTGCAGGTCAGGGCACAAGGACAATACCAGGGCAAGGTGTGTGTGCACTTGCCGGGTATTTATAGAATAGCTGCTAACAAGGTCAGGTGAAGCCTGATTACAGAAGGTAATACCTGCTCCACACTGCCAGGATCCCTCTGCTGGTGGACGCCAGTACTGCGGTCGAAAGATAACATAATACAAGCAGGGGAAAGCTCTTCTGACAGCTCCAGACTGCCAAGAGACACCTGCTGGTGGGCCTCAGTACTGCACGCCAAATGATCGATATTACCAGTGGAGGGAACCTTTCCTGACACCCTGTCGGAAAATTGCTTTGCACGATTATGTGCCAGGACAACATATCCTAGGGGTCTTTGCTGCCATCGGAGGATTGCTGGGAGTAGCTATAAAAGAAGCAAAAGCCCGTGTGGAGCTCTCTTCCTCCCGGGCCTGACGCAAGATGGACCTCTCTGTACAACCGGAAAGAGAGGTCACGGCCTTTCACGTGGAGTACCACCTTTCAACCCGTACCCTAAGAGGCCTAGCTCTGTCGTTCGCTCTCAGACATCCTTCTAGCACCACTGCCTGCCAGTCGGTGTGTGTCAAGCTTCACATTGGGAGATCGAGACACCGGATCAGCTGCACAAGTGTCGCTACACGAGTTGCTGTCCGGAAGACATTGGAGTAGTCTGGTCATTGATGAGAGGGCAAATCGCTCGACCATTATCCATTCTTTGTCACCGTTACATTGAGACACTTTGCACAGACATCTCTACTCCAGGAATACTTTACTACACTTATTTGAATACCGTGCTTCTTTAGCCTTCCTCACTATAAGAAATCTACTGTTCCCCACTACATCTAATCAGATTACAGTTAACAAGCGCCTAAATGACGGTGAAGAACATTAGATCTGCAATGTGGACTTAATTGTCATTACTGATAGAAAGGCCCCTATGTTATCATTTCTAGACCTGCTCTCCCTTCTTAGGATAGCATTATAGGCTGGCCAAGTTCCATCTTCTACAGATAGGCAGTATAACCATTTAGCTGAAATATCCATCTAGGGGGTAACTTATCTCTCAAGGAAGTGTATATAGAGCACCGTTCTGGAAATCTCGGGAAATGAGCACACCGAAGGAGAGGTCAGAAGGTGGCTGAGAGCTTTGGCACCAGGATACCGGGCCTACCTGGTGAAAACTGAAGCCTCTGAGGAGTTGGATCAAGTCAGGGCACTGATAGAATGGCAGGAGGAGGTGCCGGCGTTCTTTCAGGAGGAAGAGGTACGTCTGACTGAAAAGGTGACTGCAAGGGTGTTCCCACTCAAAATGGAGGGAGAACAGACAGAGAAGCCACCCTCTGGAAAAACTCATGAGAAGGAACCTGTACTTGTGGGGCCAGTGCTTCTCCCCTCTCATTCAACATGAATATGAGTAAGTTAGTCGATAGCCTGGTGAAGAATGGATCTGGGAATGCTAATCAGAGTTACCGAAGACTTCAATTTTTATCAGGGCAACTGCTGACCCCTGTGGGAGAAGACGAGTTTGAAACATGGATGAGCTAGGTTCTAACAGGCCATGGAAGAATGGAGTGTTCCAGAGGCTGTAAAACAACAACGGCTTAGTAAGAGCCTTCAAGGTCCAGCGGCTGATGTGATCTGTAACCTGAGGATGCGCAAGAGGGCGTGTATCGCCATGGACTACATAGATGTCTTTGTATGCTGTTTTCAGAAGGGTTGAAACTACTGCTGATTTGATGTATAAATTCAACCACACTTACCAACAGAGGGGAGATAGTCTATCCGTATACATCTCCCGAATGAAGAGTGAAAGGTCCTTCGAGTGGTTGAAGGAGAGCCTGGTTGAAGCACCAGTGTTGGCCTACGCTGATCCCTCAAACCCTATGAACTACATGTGGATGCCAGCAGAGATGGTATTGGGGGGATATTGTACCAAGAGTTGGAGGGGAGATTTCGCCCAGTGGCCTATGTGAGTCGCAGCCTCACCCCCCCCCCCCCCCGAAACGAACTATCCTGTGCACAAGTTGGATTTCTTGGCTCTCAAGTGGGCTGTAGTAGATAAACTGTGACTATTTGTACGGGGCAACCTTCATATTGAAGACTAACAACAACCCCCTGACTTATTTATTATCCACTGCCAAACTGGACGTCATTGGACATTGGTGGTTAGCCGCACTGTCCGAGTTTCAATACAGTTTGAAATATCGACCAGCAGTGGGAAATAGAGACACTGACGCTATTTCCTGAAGGCCTTACTCCATCCAGAATGGTCAGAAGAGTTGGGTCCATTTACCTCTCGAAGGAGTACAGGCCGTGTGTCAGGCAGTGTAATATAAACACTGAGGAGCCATAGGGGCTGAAGCAGCCGGAGTCGCCCTTGTGGGAGTACCAAAGTACTACTTCAATTTGACCCAAATACGGAGTCAAGAATTGCCTCAGCTGACTAAGGAGGACATGAGACAGGATCAATGGGAAGATCATCAGTACCCATCACTAATGGGTACTGATCGCTGGCACTGGTGAGCACTCACTGCTGGCAATGGTGGGCACACTGCGGGCACTGGTGGGCACTCACTTCTGGCACTGTGGGCGCTTTATTGTAATCAGGGCACTGATTACCAGCGCCCTGATTACATGCCTTGATGTCCTCTGTGAGGAGATGCCACTGATCAGCTCTCCTCTCCTCACACTCTGTCAGTGTGAAGCGAGGAGAGCCGATTACCGGCATTTCCGCGTTTACGTGTGACCGGCTGTGATTGCACACAGCCGATCACATGGTTAAAGAGCCGCGCCCGTGGCTCTTTACAGAGATCGGGGTTGCGCCATGTCCTAGCAACATGGCGAGGCTGTGATCGCTGCGCTGCGTGCTCCCGGGGGTTACATAGGTAAGAATGAAGCTGGGGTTGGGGGGTTAGTGTAGGTTAGTTCAGGAAGGGTAGGAGGGTGTGTTAAGTGAGATTCTGAACACAAATTCATAATAATATTTCTAAATAGTCTGCATACAGATGCAAACAGAGTTTGACTAACAAGTGATAAAATAGTGTTCATTTGACCTATTTAACCCTACTGTATATAAAAAACTCCCCTTGTTTATAGACATTTTCATACTAAATATAATAAAATATTTTTTTTATCATCTCAACATTTGGTAAGTTTCCAGACATGTTCTGAGATCTTCCTCGATTCTTTAGAAGAGTATCTCAAAAGTAGCAAGGGGAAATGAACAAGTTTCTAGTCGTGATTATACCTTTCAATACTCTAATTTGGTGCTGTTATGATTTCAAGATGTTACCAGTTACAGTAGTGATATGTGTTTTTGGCAACGTTACAGGGATAAATCACAGCTGAGCTATCGTGGTGAAGCAAATAATTCTTGTGGCACCAAGCCCAATGTACTGAGCTACTTGGGCCATAGTAACTTAATAATAACACTGATAACACACATCACTTTGTGAAAAAATATCAAGATTGTACAATATATTAAAATAAATTCCTTGTTGAAGCAATGAAGGCATAAATAGATTGTTTCTCATGAAGAGCTATGTAAGAAGACTGAAGTCAACAACAAACAGATGTGATTTTTAGAGGAATTGATAAGATCAAAGTTATCTGCAATGAATGTCGGCGTACCACATATAAATGGATTGTTGTACAATACGGGACACACTGCAACATTTCTTGGGGATTTAATAATTGATAATAGATATACAATTTGAAAATGGGAAACACAATGTTCTTAGAAAGTCCAGATTGTACTTGGAAAAAAGTGCTCTGCAAGCAGTCTGGATCAATTTGGGTGGCAGGATGTTATCTGTTTTAGGAGTTGGAATAAAGAGATGGACTTTCTTCTTCATGCTATGTCATTTTATAGGGTCAGCTAAACACAAATGATCCAACCAAAAAGTCCATTAAACGTGAATCAAATATATTTTTCATATAAGGATCATAAGTCCTTGAATCTGTCTTTATGGTATATCAGTTCATGTGATCCCCTGAAATGCATCACTGAGACTGGAAGAAGGAAGGCCACCATTCTTATGCCGCTTACATACGACCGTTTTTTTCCATCAGAATAAACTCTGACTGTGTTTCTGACGGAGTTCTGACGGAGTTCCGCTGAAACGAATTTGTCTACACACGGTCACACCAAAGTCCGATCGTTTAGAACGTGATGACGTACGATGGGATTAGAAAAAGGAAGTTCAATAGCCAGTAGCTGCCCTTGCATCATTTTTGGTCAGTCGGAATAGCATACAGACGAACGGTTTTCCCGATAGGAATTGATTCCGTCGGAAAGATTTAAAACATGTTCTATTTCTAGGTCCGTCAGAATTTTCGAAAAAGAAAGTCCGATGAAGCCCACACACGATCAGAATATCCAATGGAATGATTCTGTCGGACCTTTTCTGCCGGAAAGTCCGGTCGTGTGTACTCGGCATTAGCCTACTGTTTTTCACCATGCTTTCAGTCACATGGTCTCTGGAAGATTTACCACCCTTCCTGACCAGGGCATTTTTTGCTATGCAGCACTGCATTACTTTAACTGACAATTGCACGGTCATGCAACGCTGTACATAAATGGAATTAATGTAATTTTTTTCCCCACAAATAGAGCTTTGTTCTGGTGGTATTTGATCACCTTTGCGTTTTTTTTTATGCGCTATAAACAAAAAAAAACAACAATTAAAAAAAAAAAACTATATTGTTTACATTCTGCTATGAAACATAACCAATAAAAAAATGTCAAAAATTGTATTTCTTCATAAATTTAGGGCAATATGCATCCTGCTACATATTTTTGATAAAAAAAAAAAAATATATCCCAATAAGCATATATTGATTGGTTTGCGCAAAAGTTATAGCGTCTACAGACTATTTTGTATATATACTGGCATTTTTATTTATTTATTTTTATACTAGTAATGGTGGCGATCAGCGACTTATAGTGAGACTGCGATATTGCGGTAGACAGTCTGACACTTTGTGACATTCAGTGACACTAATACAGTGATCAGTGATAAAAATATGCACTGTCACTGTACTAATGACACTGGCTGGGTTAAACATCTAGGGTGATCTAAGAGTTACATGTGTGCCTGACTGGTGTTTATGTGTACACAGTGTGGTGTTTTTACTAAGGGATGTTATTATGTTGTTTACATACTGTATGCAGAGCTCCGTCCTGACGTGTGCCTATGGGTGACAGCCGGCCCCCGCTGATTTACTTCTGTTGCGACTAATCCCAGCAGAAGCAGTGTGCCAGCGGCATGCTCGCACTATCCACCCATGCAGAAGTGCAGAATCACGTATATATATGCCTCCCTGTAGCAGCAAATCTGCTATAGGGTGGTTGGCAAGTGGTTAAAATTGTGAACATACTTGTGATGTACACACTCAACTCCAGGGGCAATAAACAAAGCACCAGCAGACTGAGAGTGATAGAGCAGGTCAGCTGAGCTGTTAACTGTTTATACACACATGGTAGCTGCCCCCACATGATTTAACAGAATCACGCACTATTTACAATCTGCTGTGGCGATTCTGAAGCCTAGTATACACTATTATTTTATTTTTGTCCAACTCAGCAGGGCTGAACAAAAAAAACCCTGACAGCTTAGGAGCTGCTGTACTAACTATGCAATTTTAGTACAGTAATATCCCCTGCTGTGTTATTGCATTCTGACAGGAGGACGGCCCTCCTCCTGCCAGAACACTCCGTTCAATGCTCTCAGCCATTGGGAAGCACTGATCAGGAGCCAATCGGCAGACCTTTTTTCGTTCGGCTTCTGTCGGACCGGCTCTAGTACACACGGGCCAAATGTAGGGCAGTTTCTATTGAATTGGCCGATGCTGCCCAACATTCACTATCTAGTTAGAGCATTCAGAGATTCAACTTAATGGTTTTTGCATTTTACCTTAAATTATATATAAAGTGACATATGTGCAATCCTGACATCCCTTGAGAAGCATACATTTTTAGGGACCTTTAGCCATGCCGACTCAAACACACATTTTTTGGATAAAAATCCATATCATATTTATTATTAGTATAGACATTAAAACATTCCTTTATAAAATTGCCGTCTTTCTGTCATATCACTATTTTCTACTATAATCTCACATACCCATATCACAAAATATGATTAGTGTTACAGCAAGAACTTTCTAAAATCTTGTGTGGGAATAGCTCAACAAATTTTGAAGTAGTAACTTCCACAGGGGCTGGATGTAAATTGTGTATGTGGAGAAAACACAATTTAGAGAAAAATACAATGGAGAAAAGTACAATAAAACAACCAATACACCTGGTTTTTGGTGCAGCACAAAGTTTGGATCTTTTGAAGATTAGGTTCAATCTGATGTTGCAAGAGTCACCGGCCCTAAACGGGACACTAAACTAAATTTTTTAAAACATCAAAGCATTTCAAAATATCAACTGTACTATTGCTTTTTTTTTTTTTATTTAAAAATGATCTTACTGTCTCCGGGCTCCTTGTTTGTCCTGTGCATGCTCACTATCCTCCACTTATGCAACTCACCACTACTTGTATAGGGCAAGCAGTGCCTATTATTTCTGGTCACATGCTCCGCTCTATGTGTAATAAAATTCCCATAGAACTGAATGCATCCGTGTAGATGGGTAGTCCATTGCAGGGGCAAGCAGGAAAGGGTGGCTATGTTCACATAAACCAGGAGGGCATGGAGAATGAATGTAACCACTCTAGAGCAGAAAGCATAAAAAAAGCTTGCATTTGAGATATGAAACAAAAGAAGAGAAAGGATAGGAGGTGCATTCTACATGCAGTGCCTTGAAAAAGTATTCATACCCCTTTACATTTTCCACATTTTGTCATGTTACAACCAAAAACGTACATTTATTTTATTGGGATTTTATTTGATAGACCAACACAAGGTGGCACGTAATTGTGAAGTAGAAGGAAAATGATAAATGGTTTTTAACATGTATTACAAATAAATATCTAAAAAGTATGGCGTGCATTTGTATTCACCTCCCCGGAGTCAATACTTTTTACAACCACCTTTCGCTGCTATTACAGCTGCAAGTCTTTTTTGGGATGTCTCTACCAGCTTTGTACATCTAGAGAGTGACATTTTTGCCCATTCTTCTTTGCAAAATAGCTCAAGCTCTGTCAGATTGGATGGGGAGCATCTATGAACAGCAATTTTAAAGTCTTGCCGCAGATTCTCAATTGGATTTAGGTCTGGACTTTGACTGGGCCATTCTAACACATGAATATGCTTTGATTTAAACCATTCTATTGTAGCTCTGGCTGTATGTTTACGGTTGTTGTCCTGCTGGAAGCTAAACCTCGGCCCCAGTCCCAAGTCTTTTGCAGACTCTAACATGTTTTCTTCTAAGATTGCCCTGTATTTGACTCCATCCATCTTCCCATCAACTCTGACCAATTTCCATGTCCCTGCTGAAGAAAAGCATCCCCACAACATGATGCTGCCACCACCATGTTTCATGGTGGGGATGGTGTGTTCAGGGTGATGTGCAGTGTTAGTTTTCCGCCCAACACATAGCGTTTTGCTTTTAGGCCAAAAAGTTAAATTTTGGTCTCATCTAACCAGAGCACCTTCTTCCACATGTTTGCTGTGTCCCCCACATGGCTTCTTGCAAACTTCAAATGGGACTTCTTATGACTTTCTTTCAACAATGGCTTTCTTCTTTCCACTCTTCCATAGAGGCCATATTTGTGGAATGCACGACTAATAGTTGTCCTGTGGACAGATTCTCCCACCTGAGTTGTGGATCTCTGCAGCTCCTCCAGAGTTACCATGGGCCACTGCTTCTCTGATTAATGCTCTCCTTGCCTGGCCTGTCTGTTTAGATGGACGGCCATGTCTTGGTAGGTTTGCAGTTGTGCCATACTCTTTCCATTTTTGGATGATGGATTGAACAGTGCTCCGTGAGATGTTCAAAGCCTGGGATATTTTTTTATATCATAACCCTGCTTTTAACTTCTCCACAACTGTATCCCTGACCTGTCTGGTGTGTTCCTTGGCCTTCATGATAATGTTTGTTCACTAAGGTTCTCTATCAAACCTCTAAGGGCTTCACAGAACAGCTGTATTTATACTGAGATTAAATTACACACAGGTGAACTCTATTTACTAATTAGGTAACTTCTGAAGGCAATTGGTTCCACTAGATTTTAGTTAGGGGTATCAGAGTAAAAGGGACTGAATACAAAATGCACGCCACACTTTTCGGATATTTATTTGTAAAAAATTTTGAAAACCATTTATCATTTTCCTTCCACTTCACAATTATGTGCCACTTTATGTTGGTCTATCACATAAAATTCCAATAAAATTCATTTACGTTTTTGGTTGTAACATGACAAAATGTGGAAAATTTTAAGGGGTATGAATACTTTTTCAAGGTACTGTATATATAGACATATTGCATTCCCTTTATTTTATTAAAATAAATGCGTGTTTAGTGTCACTTTACTAGTTCCAACAGAAAAACTCCCTGAAGAGGTGTTGTAGAACGACCTCTACCCAGTCAAAAGATCTGGGGGGTGTATTTCAGGTGTACTGGAGTGTTTTATTATTGCCAGCAAAACTCCCTATTTGCTAGATACATTTATATTTCCATATGACAAATTTTACAACATGAATACAAGTTTATTATTTAACATAATGATATATATCTGATCAGGGCTGTCTTTAAGGCAGGGCAAAAGGGGCAGCTGCCCTGGGCCCTGTCATTGTTGTGGGGCCCAAAACAGCTGCATCATACTTGCCAACTATCCAAGTTTAAAATCCCTTGTCCCTTGAAGTTTTAGTCCTTTGCTGTGTCCTGATATCTCAGTGTGAAGTGCTGGTACTAATGCTGCCCAGATCTGCCCAGATCTGCCCTATTGTTGTGTACAGATGACTCACCTGCAGACCCTGTGTTTACATGTAAATAACTGTCATTCATATGTAAATAGTGGCGGCATTACTAAGTAAATAGCTGCGGCCGGCGGCATTGATATGTAAATAAAGGCGACATTCATATGTATATCAGGCTCCTCTGCAGTGAGGAGATGATGTGCTGTAGCCTCTAGCAACCAATCAGTGAGCAGTAATACTGTACAGTAATCTCTAGCAACCAATTAACAAGCAGTAATAATTTGCTGTAACCTCTAGCAACTAATCAGTGAGCCGTAATGTGTGCTGTAACCTCTAGCAACTAGTCAGTAAGCAGTAATTATATGCTGTAACCACTGGCAACCAATCGCAATTGCTGCCTGATCTGATGCAGTAAACTGATTTTAAGTCTAACTGCTATCTATTGTATGTCTCAGAGCAGGTGGAGAGTGAAATTGAATGGGGGGGGGGCCCCAAGAAAATTTTTGCCCAGGGTCCAATCAATATTAAAGACGGCCCTGTATCTGATGTATATTTCTCATAGGAGGTCTAATGTGTATTAGCCTTCTGAACCTTGTAATACAGGTGTAATTGGTGTCTAACTGAATGGTATCTTCTATATTAGAGTAACCACTTTTTTGGGAAGGTACGTCCATTACAGTAAGAGTTACAGAAAATGAATGAAATTTAACCACTTCAGCCCTGGAAGGATTTACCCATTTCCTGACCAGACCATTTTCTGCGATATGGCACTGCGTCACTTTAACTGACAGTTGCACGGTCTTGAGACATTGTACCCAAACAAAATGTATGTCCTTTTTTTCCTCACAAATAGAGCTTTCTTTTGGTGGTATTGGATCACCTCTGTGATTTTTATTTTTTGCGCTATAAACAAAAAAAAGACCAACAATTTTGAAAAAAAACCAAAATTTTTTATTTCTTGCTATAAAACACACCCAATAAAAAAAATGTAAAATCTAATTTCTTCATCAATTTAGGCTAATTTGTATTCTGCTACATATTTTTGGTAAAAAAAAACCTCCAATAAGCTTATATTGATTGGTTTACGCATAAGTTATAGCATCTACAAAATAGGGGATAGATTTATTTTTATTATTCATTTTTTTGTACTAGTAATGGCGGTGATCTTTAATGGGACTGCGACATTGTGGCTGACAGATCAGACTCCTAACTGACATTTTTCGACACTTTTTTGGGAAAAAGTGACATTATTACAGTGATCAGTGCTAAAAATATGCACAGACATTGTACTAATGGCACTGGCAGGGAAGGGGTTAACATCAGGGGCGATTAAGGGGTAAAATGTGTTCCCTCACTGTGTGTGTTCTAACTGTATGGGGGATGGGCTGCCTGGAACAACACACAGATCCGTCTTCCTACATAGCAGAAAGACAGGATCTTTGTGTCATCCCCTGTCAGAACAGAGATCTGCCTTGTTTACTATGGTAGGTCCGCGTTCTGTCACTGCGGGGAACGATTGTGGGTGGACGGAGGACATCGAGTCCACTGGGCCCACTGATTGGCTCCCCTGCTGGTCAATGGGCAAGCGTGACGTACACCTATGGCGATTTGCGCGGCCGAGCCATCCTGCCGCAGTATAACTGCAGTGGCTGGTCAGCAATTGGTTAAAGAGGAAGTAAACCCTCCTGCAAAAAAAAAACACACTCTGCAAGATAAAGGCATAATGAGCTAGTATGCATAGCATACTAGCTCATTATGAATTACTTACCCGAGAACGAAGCCCCCGCAGCCGTCCTCGTCTCCCCCTCAGGCCGCCGACATGTTGCCCGGGGCTTGCTTCCGGGTATCACGGCTCCGGCGCTGTGATTGGCTGGAGCTATGATGACGTCACTCCCGCGCATGCGCGCGGGAGGCGCCGCGAACGGCACAGTACAACTGAAGCAACGGCACGTACGTGCCATTGCTTCAGTTGGCTTAAAGTGAAGTTCCACCCACTTTTACAACTCTTCAGCATCCATCACTAAACTGTGCACTGTAAACGAATTGGATATTTTTAAATTTTTTTTCTTAGCACCTACTGTATATCTGCTGTATTCATTTTTCACTTCCTCCTCCCTGGCCGTGGCCCATCTCATCATTTCCTGTTTGCAATGCCTTCTGGGAAGGGGCGGCAACTTCCTCTGACACTGCCGTTGCTATGGAAACCTGACCTGAAACCTATTACACTACTTGTGCTGCACTGAGCATGTGCGAGATCTGCAAGGATGAGATCCAGGAAGAAATACAGTCTCACTTCAGATGCCCACATTTAAGATGGCCACGGCCTGCTGTAAGTTTATAAAATAACAAACTACTGCTATAAACTAACAAAACAGACCTTAGTTTACAGACTAACTTTACTAGAATACATTAAGCTTGTGTATTATAGTGGTATTTTTATTTAAAAAGTATAATTTCGGGCGAACACCACTTTAAGTGCGCATGTGCCCCATGACGTCGGCACATGCAAATACAGGGATATCTCCTAAACCGTGCAGGTTTAGGAGGTATCCAGTGCAGCTACAGGCAGGCTTGCCTGTAGTTTAAAGTGGTTGTAAAGGGTTTACAACCACTTTAACTTTGTGCAGTTCAGTTATTGGTCAATAACGCAGTTTCACAGATGTGTATTCCTAAACTGCACTCCAGACCATTTACAACTTGACCTTTTATGACAGGGCCTCACCAAAAATCCTTGAAGACCATGGAGTTAATTAGGGTTTGTGATGCTTTTGCATTCCTTGTAACCCATTACAGTGTCTGGCCTCTGTTTCAGCATGCGACTGCTGGGTTTTGGGTTCTGGGTTCCATCGGCACTGCACAAATCAGAGCTCAGGCCCTTTGTGACTGGCGCATTGTGTGTTGAGACTGTTTCTGTATGCCCCTGGCAGTCCAGTTGCCTTAGTGTCTCCTGTGTTCCACAGTGCCTCTGTGATCTTCAGTGTTCCTCCTTTCAGCTTTCTCTGTTTTCCTAGTGCACCTCTGGGATTCTCTGGGATTCCAAGTGGCTCCTTAGACCACGTGCCTAGGCCCTTCTCAAGGATCTGACCTTTGATAAGTATGTGTTCACCATAAATCCAGTTACCTCCCAAATCCTAGGTGTATCTTGTTTCCAGTACCCAGTGTCATATCTGTCTTCTGTCACATTATGGCCCAAGCTTCAGTGTCCCTCAGTGACCCATAGGGAACCAATTCCTTTCTGTGTCTTCTTTTGTAGCCTGCACCTCCACCCATCTCCAGTTACTAATATCAATTCTTGATCAGCTCATTCCTAGAGGCTACTGACTCCCATCTGTGACAGACAGAAGATCTTAAACTGACTGTCTTGTCATCCACTTTTGAATTTTGGGGAAAATGAAGGTGGTAGCGTTATCAAAGCCCCACTTAAATTCTCTTCACACAATTTGTGGTTCATTGAACCTCACTATCATCACAATACTTATAGGAGGCGGAAAACAAGGATGACCGCTTTAGTGCTGCTCCCTCACTGTCCAGTCACAAGGTGAAAGTGGAAGAAGTGACTAAGGAAGCAGAATGTCAGGAGCTCACACACTATATGGCCACCTGATCTTCACAGCTAAATGAGCTTGAATGATATCTAATTGATGGACCTTAATACTGGCCTGCTCACCCCTCAAGTTGTGGCTATAAAAGCCCCCAACTTTTCTGGGAAGGCTTTCCACAAGGTTTGGGGGTGCATCTGAAAATGTGCCCATTAAACCATATGAGCAATTCTGAAGTTAGGTACAGATGTTCGACAAGACCTTTCTCGCAGTGGCCATTTCAATTCATCCAAAAGTTTATTCAGTGGGGTTTAGGTCAGGGCTCTGCACAAACCACTCTTGTTCCTCTACACTAAACCATGTCTTTATGGACCCGACTTTGAGAACAGCGGCTGTAACAGAAAAGGGACTTCCCCAATGACTGCCACAAGGTGGGAAGCAAACCATTTTCTAAAATGTCTTTGTACAGCTGTACCCTTCATTGGAAGCACCTCAATTTAAATGGAATAATAAACTCCTTTTTTAAAGCTAAAAGGAGGATCATTGATGGATAGAGAAATATTTGTGCACTTGAAGCTCATTCAAAATTTCTTTTATTTTGATAAGGGCCTGCAGCATTTACATGTATATTTGTAAACGTTACTAGGTCTTCAACAAAAGATGACTTGTGTTTGAGGGGTTTCACAACCTTTGGGTATGTAAAAATGGAAGTAATGTTAAGTGCATTCTGAGGAGAGTCCATGCCCTATGTTGAAGATGAAGCAATGCCATGGATAACCCACAAGCCTCTAGGCCCTAGTCCCAAAATGCCAGAGGAGACCAAAGCTAATGTGGCACCTGTTAAGCTGATGATAAATAGTTCTATAAAGTAAGACTTGGTCATGCTGAATACAAAAAAAAAAAACACAGTGGAACTTTATGTTTGCATTGCCAAATGGCATAATCAAATAGCTGGCACTATCATGTCACATGTGCTGTTTTCTTCCATGCTTGCCACTCTCACTTTGTTAACTTGTTCTCCAGTTCAGCTTTTTGGGCAGAATTTCACTTTTCATAATAAAGAGAAGCGTTTTCCAATGCCATTTATGGCCCAGCCATCATAATGTGCTTTTCTTTCACTTACATCATCCACAGGAGGTTTAAAATCTTGTCATTTTATTAGAATTTTTAAAATGATTTTCAGATTTCATCATTTCCTGTAGCTTGTATCAGCATTCACTTCCTGTTAGGTCATCTCCCAGAAGCCTTCACTTCCTTATTTTATCACAGAAGAGGGCGTGATAGAGTGTGTTCACTATTCTGGACCACACCTCTCTCATTACGATACCACCTTCCACCCACTTTTTATACAATCTGATTGTACAATCTCCTTTAGATCTCCCATCAGCTATGTAGTACAAGGGCCTGCCTGATTTGTTACAAATTGAATGGATTGGTCAGGTGGGTCCACCTATTCCATAGTTCTGGTAAATCTGAAGAAAATTGTACAGAAATGGAACAATCAGTGTGCATAGTGCATGGCAATCTTTATACAAGTACTGTATATAGGAGGGAGTGGATGGATACACTCAGTTGTCAGGTCTCGTTCACATCTCCATGTAGTGAAAACTCATATTCCCACATGCATTTTTTGGGGTGTTTTGGAGCGTTTTCACTCATCACACATAGGGCAGGCTATTCACTTAAATAAGCTGCGCTACATACGACAATCGCCCCAGAGAAGCTCCAGAACTTTTTTTGGAGCGGAGCATGGTGTATTACTGCAGTTTTTGGTGCATTTGGTGCACTTGGGGAGCCTTTAAAGGGGTTGTAAACCCTTGTTTTAAAAGAAAAACATGGCATACTTACCTCCACTGTGCAGTTCATTTTGCACAGAGTGGCCCCGGTCCTCCTCTTCTGGGGTCCCTCAGCAGCGCTGGTGGCTCCTCCCCGCATCGAGTGTCCACGTTGGAGAAGTGCTCTTCTTGGTGGACACCCGTGCGGGCGCGCTCCCAAGTCCTGCATCTGTGTCCACACCCCCCCCCCCCCCCCCCAGGCGCCCTGTCATTGGATTTGATTAACAGCAGTGGGAGCCAATAGCTGCTGTGCTATCAATCTATCCAATCAGGACAGAGAAAGATCGGGGTCAGGTAAGTAAAACGGGGGTTCGGGGGGGTGGCAGCACCATAGAAGGTTTTTCACCTTAATGCATAGAATGCATTAGTGATAATGTCTTGCAGAAGTGATAATGTTCACGTTAATGATAGTAGTAGTAGCATGTTGATTATGAAATCTAATATTAAGGCAAATAATCATGGTGGGGTTTTGATAAAAATTCTCTTTGGTTGGAAAAAATCTGGGACTGCGAGCCAGGCCATTGGTTCCCGCTGCTGTTAATCAAATCCAGTGACATGGGAGCCGAGGGGCGGGGCCGAGTCCTGCTGTCCTGCTGATGGACACAGCAGCCGGACTCGGGAGCGCGCCCGCACAAGTGCCTCCGTGGAGGCATGCGGAGAAGGAGCCAGGAGTGCTGCCGGGGCACCCCAGAAAAGGAGGAACAGGGCCGCTCTGTGTAAAACCCTTGCATAGAGGAGGTAAGTATGACATGTTTGTTATTTAAAAAAAAACAAAAAAAACAAACCTTTACAATCATTTTAAAGTTCATGTGCGTGTAAAGGCAGTCATCCCAATACTTTTGACAATATAGTGTAGTTTAGACTAGAGTAAGGCATTACACTTTGAAGAAGCACTTTGTACATAGCAGTGTGGTTTTGCAAGTATTTACAAATGTATGCAACAAAGACCTAAATGTTAAAATGTTTAATAAATGTTTAAATGCCCATTCTAATGCCGCATACACACGAGCGGATTTCTTGTCGAAAAAAGATATGACGGCTTTTCCGACGGGATTCCGCTCAAGTTTGCCTTGCATACACACAGTCACGCAAAAGTTTGCTGAAATTACGACCGTCAAGAATGCGGTGACATACAACACTACGACGAACCGAGAAAATTAAGTTCAATGCTTCCGAGCATGCAATGAATTGTTTCCGAGCATGCGTAGGGATTTTGCGCGTCGGAATTGCCACAGACGATCGCATTTTCGGACAGGAAGTTTTCCCGACCGAAAAATTGAGAACATGCTCTCAATCTTTTGCTGGCTGGAATTCAGCCAGCAAAAGTCTGATGGAGCATACACACGGTCGCATTTTCCAACGAAAAACTCATCTGTCTTTTGTGGGCCGAAATTACGATCGTGTGTGCGCGGCATAAGACTTCTTTTTACATGACATTTCAGGCCTCTAGATTAGGTGAATTGTGAATATGCTAATGTAAATGTGGCAGCCTCTAGTACTGGATTTAATGGTTATGCTGGTATGCCATTAGTGAACCAAACTGCAATTTAAAATATGATTAGCATGATTAACCACTTGCTTACTGGGCACTTAAACCCCCCTCCTGCCCAGACCAATTTTCAGCTTTCAGTGCTCTCACACTTTGAATGACAATTACTCAGTCATGCAACACTCTACCCAAATGATTTTTTTGTCCTTTTTTCCATACAAATAGAGCTTTCTTTTGGTGGTATTTGATCACCTCTGGGTTTTTTATTTTTTGCGCTATAAATGAAAAAAGACCAAAAATTTTGAAAAAAAACGAATTTTTCTTAATTTCTGTGATAAAATTTTGCAAATTGTTAATTTTTCTTCATAAATTTTGGCCACAATTTATACTGCTACATATCTTTGGTAAAAATAACCCAAAATTAGCAGAAATTATTTGGTCTGTTTGAAAGTTTTAGAGTCTACAAGCTATGGTGCAAATCATAAAAAATGTATCACATCTGATTTACTGGTGGCCTATCTCATTGCTTGAGACCCTAACAAGCCAGGAAAGTACAAATGCCCCCCAAATGACCCCTTTTTGGAAAGTAGACATTTCAAGGTATTTAGTAAGAGGCATGGTGAGTTATTTGAAGTTGTAATTTTTTCCCACAATTCTTTGCAATATTAAGATTTTTATTTTTTTATTTTTATTTTTTCACAAAATTGTCATTGTAATAACTTATTTCTCTCACATGGCATGTGCATACCACAAATGACACCCCAAAACACATTCTGCTACTCCTCCTGAGTATAACGATACCACATGTGTGGGATTTTTTCACTGCCTGGGCACATACAGAGGCCCAACATGCAGGGAGCGCCATCAGGTGTTCTAGGAGCATAAATTACACATCTCATTTCTCAACCACCTATTACATTTTTGAAGGCCCTGGAGCACCAGGACAATGGAAACACCCACAAAATGACACCATTTTGGAAAGCTAACACCCCAACGTATAATCTATGAGGCCTAATGAGTCTTTTGAACGGTTCATTTTTTTCCAGAAGTTTTTGGAAAATGTGGAAAAAAATGAAAACGCATTTTTTTTTTTTACACAAAGTTGTAAGTTTATAAGATATTTCCAACACATAGCATTTAGATAGCAAAAATGACACCCCAAAATACATTCTGCTATTCCTCCTGAGTATTACGATACCACATGTGTGGGACTTTTTCACTGCCTGGCCACATACAGAGGCCCAACATGCAGGGGAGCACCATCAGGTGTTCTAGGAGCAAAAATTACACATCTCATTTCTCAACCACCTATTACACTTTTGAAGGCCCTGGAGCACCAGGACAATGGAAACACCTACAAAATGACCCCATTTTGGAAAGCTAACACCCCAACGTATAATCTATGAGGCCTAAGGAGTCTTTTGAACGGTTCATTTTTTTCCAGAAGTTTTTGGAAAATGTGGAAAAAAATGAAAACGCATTTTTTTTTACACAAAGTTGTAAGTTTATAAGATATTTCCAACACATAGCATTTAGAGAGCAAAAATGACACCCCAAAATACATTCTGCTACTCCTCCTGAGTATTACAATTCCACATGTGTGGAACTTTTTCACTGCTTGGCCACATACTGAGGCCCAACATGCAGGGAGCACCATCAGGTGTTCTAGGAGCAAAAATTACACATCTCATTTCTCAACCACCTATTACACTTTTGAAGGCCCTGGAGCATCAGAACAATAGAAACACCCACAAAATGACCCCATTTTAGAAAGCTAACACCCCAACATATAATCTATGAGGCATAATGAGACTTTTGAATGGTTCATTTTTTTCCAGAAGTTTTTGGAAAATGTGGAAAAAAATGAAAACACATTTTTTTTTTACACAAAGTTGTACGTTTATAAGATATTTCCAACACATAGCATTTAGATAGCAAAAATGACACCCCAAAATACATTCTGCTACTCCTCCTGAGTATTACAATACCACATGTGTGGAACTTTTTCACTGCATGGCCACATACAGAGGCCCAACATGCAGGGGAGCACCATCAGGTGTTCTAGGAGCAAAAATTACACATCTCATTTCTCAACCACCTATTACACTTTTGAAGGCCCTGGAGCACCAGGACAATAGAAACACCCACAAAATGACCTCCTGAGTATGGCGATACCACATGTGTCAGACTTCTACACAGCCTGACCACATACAGAGATCCAACATGCAAGGAACACCGTCAGGTGTTCCAGGAACACATAGCATGCACATACCAAGAATTACACCCCAAAATACAGGACGAGCAAAGTGTAAACAAAAGATTACCTGTGGTTGTAGTAGCGCAGTTGTACACAGGAGGATAGCACTGGTCCAGGCAGCAGGCAGGGACTTGGTCAGCAACGGCAAACACAATTGTCCAGGCAGCAGGCAGGGATACTGTCCATATACAGTCCAGGGTTAGTGCAGGCAGAGATATTGTCAGAAGTGCCATAAATATTGGTCCTGGTAGTAGGCAGGTCCATGTGGTGTGGTCAGTGCGACAGGCAGGGACATAAAGGCAGTAAGTCCTACAGGCAGCAGTAGGGCCTCATTCAGGACAGAATGGGGACAGGGGTAGAGGCTTCTCCCACCCAAATCTCCTTGAAGCCTCCGAGTCTCCAGACCCTAATCTAGGAATGAGAAAACAAAAAAAATTGTTTTCTTCATCCACAAAAACATATCTGGAGCCCCTCACATATGTGAGACCCCTGTGTTGAATCCCACTAGTCCAGTTTCAGGGTACAAGATCAGTCCAAGAGGCAGGCAAATATCATGGTCAAACAGTCCAAGGTCAGTTCCAGATCAGGCAGAGGTATGTACAGAATCGTTAGGCAGAAGCATGGTCGAATAACAGTCCAGGGTCAGTTCCAGATCAGGCAGCGTTATGTTCAGAATCGTTAGGCAGAAGCATGGTCGAATAACAGTCCAGGGTCAGTTCCAGATCAGGCAGCGGTAAGTACAGAATCGGCAGGCAGAAGCGTGGTCAAATAACAAGCCAGGGTCAGTTACAGAGCAGGTAGTGGCATAAGGGGTGTGAAGGTGTGTGAAGGCAGGAACTGAGGATTATGTTACCATACTTCACTAATAATTTAGTGAAGTATGGTAACGGCGAAAGCATTCACTTATGCAGAGGCCTGGTTCGGAAGGGCATTGGGCACAGTAATAAGATGTATCTCTTCTGACTCCTGCTCTGGTACACACCTTACATCTTTTTTGACGTCGTTGGCCTGTTGGTCTGGGAGGGAGTCTATCTGGAAAGTGGCGCTCGGAGAGTCGACTAAGAACATCAGATCGGATGGTTTCTGGGGGGCCGTTCGGGAATATAAGGGCGGTGTAAATTTCCTCTTGGTAGCCAAGGAAGCGTTTGGGGTTTTGGGTGGAGTTACGGTAAATTACATATGAGTTGTATATGGCCAATTGAAAAAAATAAATTGCGACCTTCTTATACCAATGGTATGACCGTCTTGTGACAAGGTATGGTTCCATCATTTGGTCATTGAAGTCGACTCCCCCCATGTACAAATTATATTCATAAACGCATTTTGGTTTTTGAATGGGGCCATTTCTTCTAGGGATTTCTACGAAGGTATCATTGTGGATTGAAGATAACATATAGACATCTCTTCTGTCCCTCCACTTCACTGCCAAAATCTCCTTGTTCCGCAGGCTTGCCGTTTCTCCTTTCCTCAACCTCTTATTGACAAGACTTTGAGGAAAGCCCTTCCGGTTCCTTTTTATGGTTCCACATGCAGGCGTCTTCTTCCGGTGAAGGTTGTGGAACAGGGGCAGAGATGTGTAGAAGTTATCTACGTACAGGTGGTAGCCTTTTTCCAGTAGGGGGTATATCAGGTCCCAAACAATTTTCCCGCTTGATCCCAAGTAGTCCGGGCAATTAGGGGGTTGCAGCTGGGTGTCCTTCCCTTCGTACACTTTGAAGGCATACATGTACCCTGTGACTCAGTCACATAGTTTGTACACCTTCACCCCATAGCGGGCCCTTTTGCTGGGGATAAATTGCTTAATTTTAAGCCTGCCACTAAATTTCACAAGGGACTCATCCACACATATATGTTGGTCTGGGGTAAACAGCTGGGGGAATAATTCAGAAAAATAATTTAATATTGGCCGAATTTTGAAAAGCCTGTCATAATTTGGGTCATTTCGGGGAGGGCACTGGGTGTTATCATTAAAATGAAGGAACCTCATTATCATTTGGTATCTGGTTCTGGGCATTACCTTGGAGAAGATTGGCATGTGGTGGATGGGGAGGGTTGACCAATAGGAATTCAAGGTGTTTTTTTTGGTGAGTCCCATAGCAAATGTGAGGCCTAAAAAAACCTTCAACTCCTCCACCGTTAGGTCTCTCCACTCGTAGGGACGGGCATAATAGGACGTTGGGTTATTTAGAATAAATTGCTGTGCATAAAGGTTGCACTGGGCCGCAATTGTTGATAACATGTCCTCTGTAAAAATTAAATAAAAAAAATTGATTGGAGAAAAATTTTCCGTGTCCACCTGGACTCCTGGCTGGGCAGTGAAAGGGGGAATGTTGGCTTCTCCTGAATTAGGAGAAAGCCACAAGGGGTTTTGAAGGGCATAGGGAAGGCTGGCATGGGTCCTTGGCCTTTTTTGCGGAGGTACTGCGGTGCTGGTGGAAGGCACTGCGGTGCTGGTGGAAGGCACTGCGGTGCTGGTGGAAGGCACTGCGGTGCTGGTGGATGCCACTGCCTCCACACTAGAACGCCTTCGTTTGGCGGGCCGAATTTCTTCCTCCTCTGAGTCACTCAGTGTTCCACTACTGAGGACTGGCTCATAATTGACGTCCGACTCAGAATCGGAGTTTGAAATGGAATCCGAACAAGAGAGCTCCCCTTTGCTCTCGTCGGCCTGGGAAAGAATCTGGTATGCCTCCTCGGCGGAAAAAACTCTTTTGGACATGCTTGCTGGTGATGATGCGACTTCACAGGTGTGTGCTAAGCCGGCACTGATGAGGCGGTACTGATTTGGACAGATGGGCACTGAGGTGGCATAGAGGGGCACTGATGAGGTGGCACAGAGGGGCACTGATGAGGTGGAACAGATGTGCACTGATGAGGCGGAACAGATGTGCACTGATGAGGCGGTACTAATGAGGCTGCACAGATGTGCACTGATGAGGCTGCACAGATGTGCACCGATTACACAGATGGGCACTGATGAAGCGGCACAGATGGGCACTGATGAAGTGGCACAGATAGGCACTGATGAAGCGGCACAGATGGGCACTGATGAAGCTGCACAGATGGGCACTGATGAAGCTGCACAGATAGGCACTGATGAAGCTGCACAGATAGGCACTGATTGATTGCACAGATGTGCACTGAGGCGGCACAGATGGGGACTGATTTACGGCACAGATATGCACTGATGAGGTGGCACTGATGAGATGGCACAGATGGGCACTGAGGTGGCACAGATGGGCACTGAGGTGGCACAGATGGGCACTGATGGGGCGGAACAGTTGTGCGCTGATTGATTGCACTGATGAGGTGGCACAGATGTGCACTTATGAGGTGGCACAAATGTGGCGGCACAGATGGGCACTGATGAGGCGGCACAGATGGGCACTTATGAGGTGGCACAGGTGGGCACCGATGAGGCAGCACAGATGGCCACTGATGAGGCGGCACAGATGTGCACTGATTGCACAGATGTGCACTGATTGGCACTGATTGGCACAGGTGGGCACCGATGAGGTGGCACAGATGGGCACAGATGAGGTGGCACAGGTGGGCACTGCTGAGGTGGCACAGGTGGGCACTGATTGCAGATGTCTGGACACTGATCACCAATGGCACAGATGGGCACAGGTGGGCACAGGTGAGCACAGATTGGCACAGGTGGGCACAGGTGAGCACAGATTGGCACAGGTGGGCACTGATTGGCACAGGTGGTCACCGATTGGCACAGGTGGTCACTGACTGGCACAGATCCTGTTTGAGCACTGTTTGGGCACTGTTTGGGCACTTTTACAGCAAGTAAAACTGTGATAGAACTCACACAAGGCACAGATCGCTGCAGTATCCTCTCTCTCCTCACACGCGGTCTCTGTGTGAGGAGAGAGAGACGGCAATGAGAGATGATCTCATATGTTTACATTTGAGATCATCTCTCATTGGAACCGGCGATCGCGCTGTAAACGGCCGCTGTGATTGGCCGTTTACCGCGATCTGTGACTGGCTGTGTCCAAGGGACACGGCCAGCACAGAATTTCCCCGATGCGCGCACGTGAGCGCGCACGGGGAAAGAGGAAAGGGGAGGACGTCATATGACGTCCTCCCGGAGATTGAGGTCCGCGCTGTAGCAGTCATTATGCTATGGCCCGGACCTCAAGTGGTTAACATTAGTATCTGCTACCAAGGTCTAGCTCAAATCAGTTTTTTCTGAAATCATACTGACCCTGTGCTATATATTTACACTTGCAATACGATATTTCAGTCATGTTTACATATCTAGAGTTATTTTTTTGAGACTGAGACCCCATTCACACAGGGGCAACACGACTTGCAGGTCGCCTCAGCGAGGCGACCTGCAAACGACTGCCCAGGCGACTTGCAAAACGACTTCTGTATAGAAGTCTATGCAAGTCACCCCAAGTCGCCCCCGAAGTCGTACAGGAACCTTTTTCTAAGTCGGAGCGACTTAGAACGGTTCCATAGCACAGAACGGGAGGCGACTTGTCAGGCGACTAGGTCGCCTGACAAGTCATCCCTGTGTGAATGGGCTCTGAGTTTGCTATTTAGAAATTTATATTAGGGTGATTGAGAGGGTATCTGTAATAATGTCTTTGATTTGTTTTTTTAACAGATAATTTCTAATAAATAATAACTGGCTGTCATTAATTATTGAGTATAATTGTGTCAAATAGGCACAAAGATTCAGCAGGGTTTGACCCAAAATGTATCTCTTGTCTGTGAGTAACAAGCAAACCATGCTCTGTGCTAGGCTACACCTGTAGGAGTCGGCTGTCCACAGTCATGAGCCACTGTACATGCAATCCCTGGATAATCCAAAACAAGGATGGAAGAGCCGTTCACCATAAAAGTGAACGCTCAGTGCCCCCCCCACGTGGGAGATGGAGGGTGGCGATTAGTCTCCCCCGTGGGAGACGAACAGCGGCGATCAGTGTCCTCACCTTAGGAGGCCGATGCTGCGCCTTGCTCCAAGGAAAAGCCGAGCCATTTCTTCTCCTCCCAGCCAAATAGGAAGTGGGTCCTACCGAGGCCCGATTGGCCGGGAGTCCTAAAACTCCCTGGCTAATCAGGTCCCAGGACCCGCTTCCTGATTGGCCGGGAGGAAAATCAGGAAGACAATAGCGAATATTAATTTGCTATTGTCACACAACTGGGTGGGCTCGGGGCGCAGTGCTCTGCACCCCGAGCCCACCATTTTTTGAAGCCAATTAGAGCCTCAGCCTCTAATCATGTGCTTCAAAAAAGAAAAAAAAACCCTATTGAAATCCATGTATTCGGCGCCCTGCATGTAGATTAGGGGCCGGGCGCATGGATTAGGGGACAGCACCCCTGCACCCCTAATGGATGGGCCGCCACTGCCTTCTGCATAGTGTAAATGATGAAATTATATAGTTGTATTTCTACAGCACTGCTTTCCCAAAGCTCTCCTACCTCTATAGTTATTATTAAGGTTACTGCCTATGTTTAAGTTTCTCTCTCCCCCTACCAAAAATCCCTTTACCCATCTCTTAAAACTCCTGCAAGATCCACGCTCTGCAAACAACGGGTAGCCAATTCATGTGGAGTTTCCACATCTGTGTAGAGCCTGTTTAATGTATATATCGGCAGAAAGAACTTAATGCAACAGAAAGAACTTAAAGCAGAGTTCCAGCCATTTTTTTGTTTATTAAAAGTCAGCAGCTACAAAAAGTGTAGCTGCTGACTTTTAATAAACACTGCCACTCACCTGTCCCACGATCCAGCAGTGCACTCACCCCAGCCATTTTGACCCCATGTCCTCCCTCGGCGGTGCCAGCATCTTCACTCTGGACACCCAACTGTGACAGCTTGCAGCTTCACAGCTGGGTGCCCACTGCGCATGCACGAGTGGCGCTCTGTGACTGGCCCCAAAGTCTTCTGGGACCTGTCATGTATCCCAGAAGACTTCGGGAAGATAAGCTTCCGCTTCTGATCGCCTAAGGTGACCGGAATGGAAGTGGGAGTGGGTACCTGTCAAAATCGAGTACCTGCTCTCCCCCTCCTCCCCCAAAACTCAGTTCACAAACAGGAGTCGGGGAGGAGGCCTTAAAGAAGAACTTCCCCTTTTGGGTAGAGCGCCTCTTAAAAGTTTTACTAAGCCCACAATAGTAAAATCAGTCTGTATATGCAGTAAAGCATGCTTGTTATACTCAGTGTGGAATCTAAGGGGTTAATCCTGTGCATTGTGTAAAAAGGCTGCTTGATCCTGTCTTCTCTGATTCTCCCCTTCTACCACAGTCCTCAATCCATTTCCTGATAGTACAGAGCCTTGGTGGCACTCTGCACATGCTCAGTTTGGTGTGTATTGCTATAGAGTTTTTTATTTCTTGGGTGGGTGCATGTGATTGGCACAGGGCCAATCATCACTATCCAGACAGAGGGTCAGTGGTCATGCAGCCTCATAGGACAGTCAGAGGAGAATGAAAGCTCCTCCTATAAGCTTTAACTAGACAATGATAGAAGTCACAAGACTGCTATATACTGCTGCTGATGATAAAAGGTATTTAGCAGTTTATATTTTATAAAATAATTGCATTTCCATGTTCTGTGTACTGTGGGAGACCAAATATAGTGTATGCAGGGTATTGGTTTAGTAACATTTTAACGCAGCAGAAAGAACTCCATGATTAAAAAAGACGCCGATCACAGGATAAAAAAAAAAACAAAACACATAACTAGACTCTTTCTGCATTTTTTTTTGTTTGTTTCCTTCATGGGTGCGGTGAAGTCATTTTGCTGCTTTACACATTAAATCTTAAATGTACAGAATGGTCAATTATTCCATTTCAGTCTCTCCGCCTCCAATCTCAATCGTCTGATTGTATTAGTGTGATGTTGAGATTAGTCAGTTAACTGTGGAGTAGGAGGGTGCAGCAATTCAGCCCAAAACAGTTGACCTAGGTAGCCAAAAAAAAAAAATGATTTAGAAGTGATGACATCATAACATTCAATCCTTGCACATGTGGATGGAACATATGGACAACAGTTAAAAGTTCATGTTCAATATCAACTGTGCTTAGCAGGGTTCTGTGATAAGAAGTAGAGCCATGTCTTAGATAAGGCCCCAAATCTGACGCTTGTGCACTACAAACATGTTATAACATGTGCTGATCCTTTTTTAAAACATCCTGGGAATGACTCAAAAAATAAATATTCAAACCATTTGCTTCTGGAGTAGTTTATTTACTTTTGCGAAATAAACTATTTGACAACATGTTTGTGGTGAGATTCCAATAGTTTCTTTTTGATTTGTGCCTGCTCCAACATAATAGGGCCGCACAGCTGTTGGGAAAGTGAAGTTGTGATGGTGTGATTATGTGATGTATGCCATTTAGGAATTCCACTGGCCAACCAAAATTCTTAAATTCTCCCTCACTGTTTGTTATTAAGCAACAAAGCTTAGCAGATCACCGCGGATCGTGGATTATCACAGTGTCTCAAAACCCCTCATGAAACAACATATTGCAAGCTTTGGCTTCTTTCCACCTAGAATTTTACGTATTAATACTTTCAGGGATGAAATGCAACATGACTGGCTAAATGAATGTGCATGAAACTCTCCTAAAAGTTTAACAAGCTATTAACCTTTATGAAATCCAAAAAAAAAAAAAATGGCAGCCATCTTGTTTGGGTTAAAGCTTCTCCAATGTGCACATTGTTGCAGGTTGACAATAGGATCATTTCCAAACAGCTTGGCCGGTATGCACAGAAATTTTGAGCTCTGGGTTCCTTCAGGGACGTCTTCATATTTCTTAATCAACTGACCTCACACAGCAAGATTAAGGATTTTGTAAATGAAAAAAATAATGTTTTTGGAAACTTGATGGAAAAAGACCAAAGTAAAGAATATAATGAATCACAAAAGGGTTTTTATGTTGCCGTGGTAATGCAAGGCATGGAGATATGCAAGTGACTTTAAAAAAAGTACAAAGCCTACATGTGGAATAAGAGAGATGAGAATGTCCGCTCAAATGTAGCTGCAAACAGCTAAATGTGGCCCAGAATAACATTGTCTGAGATGACTGGGCCCTACAGGGCTTCCTTATGGGTTGAAACAAAAGCAGTCATTACTGTTCACATTTTCCAGGTTGTTGTCATTAGGACTTGACCCTTTTCTTCTCATTTATTACTATAAGGCATTGATGAACAGCACATTAAAGAACACTCTACACCAGCCCACTTATGTGGATGATATTGGTGTTTCCCAGTGGATTTAAGGACAGGTAAATGTCCAACTGCCATTGTTCTCATTAGGAACTCTACCTGTCCTGAATACTGAGTATGGCAACTTAACACAAACGTAGCCATAAACAATGCATCATTTACTTAAATCTCCCAACAAAATGATATGATGATTAAGGTATGTAGAGGCAGAGAAGGAAGAGTGCCACTGTTGTGACTATGGGGTTGATTTACTGAAGGAAAATAGGCTGTCTGCTTTGCCACAGAATTTTCCTGTAGCTTTGTGATTTTGGTGGAAATTCACTTTGCAAAGAATCATGTGCTAGGAAAATAAGAAAACTGTCATTTTGCTTGCACATGTTTGGATGGTGGAAGTCAGCAGAGCTTTACCTCATTACCTCATTCATCTAAGGGAAAATTTGCTTGCAAAGTAAACAGCCTTAGGAAATAGGGACGAGCCGAACACCCCCCAGTTCAGTTCGCAGCAGAACATGCGAAGAGGCAAAAAATTTGTGCGACCACGCGAACACCATTAAAGTCTATGGGACACGAACATGAAAAATCAAAAGTGCTAATTTTAAAGGCTTATATGCAAGTTATTGCCATAAAAAGTGCATGGGGACCTTGGTACTGCCCCAGGGGACTTGTATCAATGCAAAAAAATTTTAAAAATGGCAGTTTTTTCAGGAGCAGTGATTTTAATAATGCTTAAAGTGAAACAATAAAAATGAAATATTACTTTAAATATTGTGCCTGGGGAGGGGGGTCCCCTTAGTATGCCTGTGAAGTTGCACATCTTTCCCATGTTCATAACAGTCCCACAGCAAAATTACATTTCCAAAGGATAAAATTGAATTCAAAATTGCACGCGGCTGTAATGTATTGCTGAATCCTGGCAATATACATAAAAAATCATTGGAAAAAATGGCATGGGTCCCCCCCAGTCCATTACCAGGCCCTTTGGGTCTGGTGTGGATATTAGGGAAACCCTGTGCCAAAATAAAAAAAATGGTGTGGGGGTCCCCCCAAAATCCATACCAGGCCCTTCAGGTCTGGTATGGATATTAAGAGGAACCCCGTGCCTTTTTTTTGTTTAAATGGCGTGGGGGTCCCCCAGGCCCCCAGGCACTATATACTTCTGAACTGCAGTATATATACTTTACGGACTGCACTATATACTCTGCAGAAAAATTGGGCCTTTGGTTTTGATAGTGCCACAACACTGTAACCCCTCACAGTTACTCTTGTTGGGTGCAGGAACGGGACTTGCTGTTAAATATTCTATCAAAAATTGGCTATAGGCCCCCTAACCTGAGGGAGGAAGTGGAGAGAGATCTCCTATCACAATTTGGATTGGCAGCAAGGATGGGAAGTGTTATCATAATGGGGGATTTCAATTATCCAGACATAGATTGGGCAGAGGGAACTGCGCATTCATCTAAGGCTCGCCAGTTCCTTAATGTCTTGCAGGACAATTTTATGGGTCAGATGGTAGACGCACCAACTAGAAATAAAGCATTACTGGATCTACTGATTACCAACAATACAGACCTGATCACGGATGTGGAAATATGGGGCAATTTAGGTAACAGCGATCACAGGTCAATTAGTTTCAGTATAAATCACACAAATAGGAAACATAAAGGTAATACATAGACACTGAATTTCAAAAGAGCCAACTTCCCTAAACTACGAATCTTGCTAGAAGGCATAAATTGGGATATAATCTTATGAGCAAAGAACACGGAGGAGAGATGGGTTTGCTTTAAGAGCATATTAAATAAGCGCATTAGCCTATGCATCCCACTGAGTAATAAATTTAAAACAACGAACAAAAGTCCTGGATGGCTTAACTCCCATGTAAAAATGCATATAAAAGCAAAGGAGAAGGCCTTCAAAAAATACAAGGTTGAGGGATCATCATCAGCATTCAGACTTTATAAAGAATGCAACAAGAAATGTAAGGGTGCAATAAGGACAGACAAGATAGAACATGAAAGACACATAGAGGAGGAGAGCAAAAAAAAATCCCAAGAAATTCTTTAAGTATGTAAACAGTAAAAAAGGAAGGACAGACCATATTGGCCCCATAAAGAATGAGGAAGGACATCTGGTTACAAAGGATGGGGAGATGGTGAAGGTATTGAATTTATTCTTCTCCTCAGTCTTCACAAGGGAATCGGGGGGCTTCAGTAACCAAAACTGCAGTGTTTATCCTCAGGACGCATCACAGGAAGCACCTCCATGTTAACAGAGGACAGAATTAAAATTAGACTTGAGAAACGTAACATTAATAAATCACCGGGACCAGATAGCTTGCACCCGAGGCTACTTAGGGAACTCAGTCAAGTGATTGCCAGACCATTGTTCCTAATTTTTACAGACAGTCTACTGACTGGAATGGTACCGGCGGATTGGAGAAAAGCCAATGTAGCACCAATATTTAAAAAGGGCCCAAAATACATCCCTGGGAATTACAGACCAGTTAGCCTAACATCAATAGTATGTAAACTCTTGGAGGGGATGATAAGGGACTATATACAAGATTTTAGTAATGAGAATGGTATCATTAGCAGTAATCAGCATGGATTCATGAAGAATTGTTCTTGCCAAACCAATCTACTAACCTTCTATGAGGAGGTGAGTTGCCAGCTAGATAAAGGAAGGCCCGTAGACGTGATGTCTGGATTTTGCAAAAGCATTTGACACAGTTCCCCATAAACGTTTACTGTACAAAATAAGGTCTGTTGGCATGGACCATAGGGTGAGTACACGGATTGAAAACTGGCCACAAGGGCGAGTTCAGAGGGTGGTGATAAATGGGGAGTACTCGGAATGGTCAGGGGTGGGTAGTGGGGTCCCCTAGGGTTCTGTGCTGGGACCAATACTATTTAATTTGTTCATAAACGACCTGGAGGATGGGATAAACAGTTCAATCTCTGTATTTGCAGATGATACTAAACTAAGCAGGGCAATAACTTCTCCGCAGGATGTGGAAACCTTGCAAAAAGATCTGAACAAATTAATGGGGTGGGCAACTACATGGCAAATGAGATTCAATGTAGAAAAATGTAAAATAATGCATTTGGGTGGCAAAAATATGAATGCAATCTATACACTGGGGGGAGAACCTCTGGAGGAATCTAGGATGGAAAAGGACCTGAGGGTCCTAGTAGATGATAGGCTCAGCAATGGCATGCAATGCCAAGCTGCTGCTAACAAAGCAAACAGAATATTGGCATGCATTAAAAAGGGGATCAACTCCAGAGATAAAACGATAATTCTCCCGCTCTACAAGACTCTGGTTCGGCCGCACCTAGAGTATGCTGTCCAGTTCTGGGCACCAGTCCTCAGGAAGGATGTACTGGAAATGGAGCGAGTACAAAGAAGGGCAACAAAGCTAATAAAGGGTCTGGAGGATCTTAGTTATGAGGAAAGGTTGCGAGAACTGAACTTATTCTCTCTGGAGAAGAGACGCTTGAGAGGATATATGATTTCAATATACAAATACCGTACTGGTGACCCCACAATAGGAATAAAATTTTTTTGCAGAAGAGAGTTTAACCAGACTCGTGGCCACTCATTAAAATTAGAAGAAAAGAGGTTTAACCTTAAACTATGTAGAGGGTTCTTTACTGCAAGAGCGGCAAGGATGTGGAATTCCCTTCCACAGGCTGTGGTCTCAGCGGGGGGCATCAATAGTTTCAAGAAACTATTAGATAAGCACCTGAATGACCACAACATACAGGGATATACAATGTAATACTGACACATAATCACGCACATAGGTTGGACTTGATGGACTTGTGTCTTTTTTCAACCTCACCTACTATGTAACTATGTAAGTATGTAAATTGTAATTACATGCCCATGTTAAACAGGGGCAGAAAATTGTGCCTTGAGTGGTGGTGGTGTAGCCACAACACTGTAACCCCTCACAGTTACTCTTGTTGGGTGCAGGAATGGGCCCTGCTGTTAAATATTATTTTAAAAATTGTAATAACATGCCTCTGTTAAACAGGAGCAGAAAAATTAGGCCTTTGATTTTGATGGTGCCACAACACTGTAACCCCTCACAGTTACTCTTGTTGGGTACAGGAATGGGCCCTGCTGTTAAATATTATTTCAAAAAATGTAATTACATGCCCCTGTTAAACAGGGGCAGAAAAATTTGGCCTTAGGTGGTGGTGCTGGTGCCACAATACTGTAACCCCTCACAGTTACTCTTGTTTGGAAAATATGGTACAGCTCTGCCTAGAAAGCTGATTAGAAGCTGATTGGCTAGCATGCTGAGCTGCACCAGATTTTACCTTCTCCAGTTTTAATAAATCAACCCCAGTGTGTCAACCCAGGATACAGCTTTCCTTGCCATTTCATCCCAAACAGGATAGGCTCAAGATCATTTGGCAAAAACAAAAATGATTGCTGGAAGCTTTTAAATGTTAGGTAGCTATGGCCAATTAATCCCTTTTAAGAAACAAATGCATGTGTGACCATTGTAGACAGTACAGGCCAGAATTTCATTTTTATATTCAGATCCATATACAAAGAAGTCCAGTTCTAATGCCTCGTACACACGATCGGACTTTCCGACAATAAAACCATGGATTTTTGTTCGAAGGATGTTGGCTCCAACTTGTCTTGCATAGACACGGTCACACAAATGTTGGCCAACAATTACGAACGTGGGAACATGGTGATGTACAAGACATACAACAAGCCGAGAAAAAGGAAGTTCAATAGCCAGTGCGGCTCCTTCTGCTTGATTGCGAGCATGCGTGAACTTTTGTGCGTCGGACTTGTGTACACACGATCGGAAATTACGACAACAAAGTTTTGTTGGCAGAAAATTTGAGAACCCGCTATCAAACATTTGTTGGCGGAAAGTCTGACAGCAAATGTTCGATGGAGCATACACACGGTTAGACTTTCAACCAACAAGCTCACATCCAACATTTGTTGTCGGAAAATCTGATTGTGTGTATGGGGCATATGGGTTGCTATAGATTTCCAAAGTCAGCTGGAGGTGCATGTACTATTCAGATACTCTCAGGCACTCCTGTTGTAAAACATATCTGGTCTGGTTATATAGCTGAAGTTTGGGCAATGGGCATGTTATTATACCCACCCCTACCCGCCCCCTCCAAAAAAATATGGGATCTGGTGCCTACCATCTCAAACCATTTTTAGATTAAAAAGATCATTATGATATATTCAGGAATATATTTTAGGAGTAAATGTTATACAGTAAATAATACTGCTTCAGATACGTAAAATAGCTTAGCATTCAGTCTGTACACTTATCACCACTCTCTGCAGAAATATAGATATCCAAGGTATGACATGGACCTGTTGAAGTGGGCACCTTGTGATCGCTGCCGTCTTGGGCACTTAATTGATTGCTTGTGAGTACGGTGATCATAATTCATTAATCCACCTGTATGTTGCCTGCTGGTCCCTCACCTGCCTTGTGGTCCTGCTTTAGTCACCAGGTAATCTCTGATCTTCTTGGCACCTATATGTCAATTAGCTGTTTACAAAGTGTATGCTGGGCAGTCATTTCTTGGTTACTTATCTGATCTTCATTAAATCTTTGCTTCTGTAGCCTCTCATTTGCTATAGTCACCTCCGAAGCATGTGTATAACCTACTGTATTGTCTGTTTTTTCTTAAAAGGGCCACAGAACACTGAAGTTGATTTACCTACTGTAGCATGTAGGTCCCTGTCACTAAGACTGTGTTTAGTCCCTTGTGTTTTCTTGTCTCTTTGGGTTTGCTATCTTCTTTATCATCACCGGACTCATATCCTAGTATCTTATGCCCTTTCCTGGTTCCAGCTATGTCTTGCCTTGTCACCTGTGTGTCCTAGGTCTGTCTGTTTAAAATGACTTCTTGTAGCTGACATCTGGAGGATTTCCCGATTTTAAGTAAACATTACTATTTGCTGTAACCTAGGATTTTGAATAACTGCACTTTGTTCATGCCATCATGCTCAAAATGTGAACTACAGTATTTGGTACCAATCTATTACTGTGCATTAACTAAACTTCAATAAAGTAAAGGGTTATTTCTTTTTGCTGCAGCTGCTGATTATGAAGAATTTTCCAGAATGTCTCATCGACAGAACTCGACCAGACAATCTATTTCTATCAAGTAGGGATGAACACGCTGATCGAAATTTGACCAGTCCCATTTGAACTGGCTGAGTTTTGTATAGTGTATGACCAGCTTAACCACTTCAGCCCCGAAAGGATTTACCCCCTTCCTGACCAGAGAATTTTTTGTGACTCGGCACTGCGTCGTTTTAGCTGACAATTGCGCGGTCGTGCGACAGTGTACCCAAACAAAATTTACGTCCTTTTTTTCCCACAAATAGAGCTTTCTTTTGGTGGTATTTGATCACTTCTGTGGTTTTTATTGTTTGCGCTATAAACAAAAAAAGACCGACCATTTTGAAAAAAAAGCAATATTTTTACTATAATAAATATCCCAACAAAAAATATAAAAAAAACAAACTTCTTCCACAGTTTAGGCTGATATGTATTCTACATATTTTTGGTAAAAAAAATCACAATAAGTGTATATTGATTGGTTTACGCAAAAGTTATAGCGTCTACAAAATAGGGGAAAGATTTATGGAATTTTTATTATTATTTTTTTTTACTAGTAATGGCGGTGATCTGAGATTTTTATTGGAACTGCGACATTATGCACACTTTTGACACTATTTTGGGACCATTGACATTTATACAGCGATCAGAGCTACAAATAGCCACTGATTACTGTATAAATGACACTGGCAGGGAAGGGGTTAAACACTAGGGGGCAATCAAGGGGTTAAGTGTGTTCTCTGGATGTGTTCTAACTGTAGGGGGATGGACTCATTACAATATGACAGAGATCACTGCTCCCAATGACAGGGAGCAGTAGATCCCTGTTATGTTGCTAGGCAGAACAGGCAAATGCCTTGTTTACATCTCTCCATTCTGCCTCTCCTCACCACAAATGTGGGCCGCCTGCAAACATCGAGTTTGCGGGACCCGCTGGCACACTCCAGGGGTGCGCGGCAGGCACGCGCGCGCCCGCTAGGCAGAAAGTTCAAAGGGATGTACAGGTACGTCCTTTTGCCTGCCCGTGCCATATTGCCGACATAAATCGGCGTGCGGCGGTTGGCAAGTGGTTAAGGAACATATAAATCCCCTCCAGTCTCTCCAGTAACAGGTATAAGGTGACCTTCTCTTAGACATTTATTGCTAGAGCAGTGTTCCTATTGAAACATTTTCCTTATTTTCTGTTTGATATCAATAGTAAAACTGTAGATTTTCCATCACTTTCTTTTCTGGAGTCAATAATCACTGGGACAAATACAGAGGGTAACTCACCAGTGTGGACATTGACAGTAGTAAAAACCTGCAAAAGGTTCTTGTCTATTTTTCTAAAAGAAAAGAAAGTTTTGGCTTTAGAAGCACTTTAATCCGCTTTGTTAGTCAGTCTTCCTCTCCAATATTAGTTGTGCTATGCATATAAGGAGAGTAAATCAGCTTTCAAACTAAATTTTAACATTACATAGCCAGCTGAAGCCCCAATGATAATTCCTCATACAGGAGTCTCAGAAAACTTGTTACAAGTAGACCTTCCTCTATTTATATAGTAAATGGTAAAGAAACAAGGTACAGAGCAGTTTTAGCATACTTGCAATTGCATTATTTTTTGGGCCCCTCAAACTGAATTATTATTATTATTATTATACAGGATTTATATAGCGCCAACAGTCACCAGCAAAGAGTACAGTCACGGAGACCAAAGGCATGGGGTTTTTTGAGGTGGAGAGGGTGGTTAACCATATCGAAGGCAGCAGAGAGGTCCAGAAGTAGGAGTACAGAATAGTGTCCCTTAGGTTTGGCCATTAGTAGATCGCTTGTTATTTTTAGGAGAGCAGTTTCTGTGGAAGGTTGAGGACGAAATCCAGACTGAAGGGGATCAAGAAGGCTATTATCAGCAAGATGGACGCTCAGTCGGTTGTAGACTAGTCGTTCAAGGAGTTTGGATAAAAAGGGGTGCAAGGAGATGGGGTATAGGTTGTTAAGATTGGATGGGTCCAGTGAGGGCTTTTTAAGTATGGGGAGGACAAGTGCATGTTTTAAGGAATTGGGGAAGATGCCAGAAGAGACGGAGAGATTGAAGATGTGGGTTAAAGAGTGTAGAATAGAGCTAGAGGGTGACTGTAGCATTTGTGAGGGAACAGGATTCAGAGGGCAGGTAGTAAGATGGACGTTAGCAAGTAATTTAGCAACCTCTTCTATAGTGGTGGGGTTGAAAGAGGGAAGTAATGATTGTACCTGTGGACATGAGGTGCAAGGCATGGAGGGTGTCTGAACAGTAGAGATCTCCTTGCGAATTGTATCAATCTTCTGTTTGGAGTGATTGGTGATCTCCTGAGCAGTGAGTGAGTTAGTAGGTGGAGGCAGTGGAGGGCGAAGTAGAGAGTTGAAGGTAGAGAAGAGTTGATGGGGACGGGATGATAAGTTTTTAATGAGGGTGATGAAATAGGTCTGCTTGGCAGTGAGGAGGCTGGAATTGTATTTTTGCAGGGCATTTTGACTTCTCCGGCGACCAGGAAGGTGGTGTCTTCTCGGAGCTCCTGTGACGGAACAGCGCCGTATAGCGGAATAATCTGGGAGTACACCACAACTCTTTCATCGGAGACAGATAGATCTAAGGCATACAGAGATCTAGTCCAGGATCCAGGACCAACCCCCATAGGAGTTGATACGAGTGGTGTCTGATTCATGCTGTAACCTCAGTGTAATGAGGTAAGGGGCCACTGCTTATCAGTGTAGGATTGCTGCATGAAGAGGATCTAGTATCCCTGTCTGGTCTATGCACTTCACATCTCCCACCCATTCAAGTGATTGGTCTATGAAGAAAGTTTGCTGTTTGCACTAATTCACTGTTTGGCACTTTAAGGACTGATGAGTTACTGAAGACTTTTACTTGTTGCACTTTCTCTGGATTGTATATATGTTTGTATGTTTTTTGCCTTCTGGGCACTGATTTATTTGCACTGGACACTTTATATTATTAAGTACGCCCCGAGATCTCCCGGAACGTACAGTATAACATTGTATTCTTTCTAATTTTATTTGCTGCATATTGGGTATATTAATCTTTGGAAACCCACACACCTATATATGCACGACTTGATTTGGCTGACACTGCATGTTTTATATTGCTTTTGATGATGATATTGCATTTGATTTATATGCACCAGTTCAGATATATTGATTTACCACTTTTGGAGATTAGCTATACCTTATTGTAGTTTGGACCTCACGTTTCTTTATACTAGTGCATCCACTGTTAAACACACCCCACGCCCATGTTTTTGGGCTAGTTTTATACACATTTATACATGGAGCGCTGTAGCACGTTTCTATTTATTTATTTATTTTTTATCACTCGCTAGGTTGGTGCAGGACTGAGGTGCAATTTTGTCATAGAGGTGGTCAATAGCAGAGTAGGGAAGAGAAGGGTTGAGATGGCGAAGGTTTCTACAGGTAACCATTAGGTGTATGGAGGGTGAACAGGCAGAGGTGAGGGAGAGAGTGAAGTTAATAAGGTAGTCATATCAAAGAGAGGGTAAGGATAGTTGGAGAGGTTGCATGGAGTGCATAGGTGGGAAAAGACGAGGTTGAGTGTGTTGCCTTCAGAGTGAGTAGGAGCATGTATCCATTGCTTCAGGTCAAAGGAGGAGGTTAGACTGAGAAGTTTGGAAGTTGCAGGAATGTTAGTATTAGTAGGGATGTTGAAGTCCCCAAGAATGATTGTGGGGATTTCAGAAGAGAGAAAGTAGGGTAGCCAGGCAGAGAAGCCATCAAGAAAGGATGATACTGGACCAGGGGGTCGGTAAATCACAGCTATCCTTAGAGAAACTGGAGAGAAGAGACGAATGCAGTGCACCCAGAGGCGTATCTAGGGTATGGCAGCCATGGCAAGTGCCATGGGCGCCATGGGGGGGGGGGGGGTGCTGATGGGTGCTGATGTTACTGTATATATGGGTGCTGATGTTACCGCATTTTTGGGTGCTGGTGAGGCCGCATTTTTGGGTGCTGGTAAGGCCGCATTTATCGGTGCTGGTAAGGCCGCATTTATGGGTGCTGATATTACTGCATTTTTGGGTGCTGGTTAGGCCGCATTTATGGGTGTTGGTAAGGCCGCATTTATGGGTGCTGATGTTACTGTATTTATGGGTGCTGATGTTACCGCATTTTTGGGTGCTGGACAGGGGCGCAGTTTCAGTTCTTGCTATATGTGCCATTTTCACTAGCTACGCCTCTGAGTGCACCTCGAATGAAGATAGTGACAGAGAGTGAGGTGGGTGAAGTACTTGAAAGGTGCTATGTGGGTCTAAAAGGATTCCAACACCCCCTCCTTGGCAATCCACTGGGTCTGGGGGAGTGAGTCCAAAGAAGACCACCGTGGGATAGAGCAGCAGAAGACGCAGCGTCGGATTCGTGAAGCCAGGTTTCGGTAATGGCAAGTAGATTAAATGAGTTAGCAATAAAGAGATCATGGAGGGAGGTGAGTTTGTTACAGACAGAGCAAGCATTCCAAAGGGCACAAGAGAAAGGGAGTCTGGTCTTGGGAAGAAGAGAAATGGGAATTAGATTGTGTGCATTGTGGCAGCAGCCTGAGGGTGTACGATAATGGGCTTGTTGAGTACAGTTAGATGAAGGAGGCCCAGGGTTTGGGGAAACATCACCAGAAGATAGGAGAAGCAGAAGGGTGAGGGAGGTAATGTGGGAGTGTGATTTATATGAGGGGACATGCCCCAGTGGTTTGGAGTTTTGGGTGTGTGGATTTAGAATTAGCCAGAGTTGGTGAGTGGAGTAATATGGAGAGGACAGAAGTGAGAGCGCTATATATAAGGTGTGGGGTGGAGAAGAGTGGTGCAGGAGAGATAGTTTAAGGATAGCAGACACAGCTGTCAGAAGGAGTGGTAGACATTGCATTTTAGAAGGGGGAGGAAGAGCTGAAAGTGTAAACAAGGTCACCTGTATTGTATGTTTCAAGGTGTTTTCTTGTGTTCCTTCGCTTTGTGCATTCACTGAAGTGCAGAGTCAGAAGTGCTCCCACTTAGAGAAATACCCCCACTTTGAGAAAGAACCCATCTGCAAACGTGCCAAACCTTGGCAAACGTGCCTTTCCCAAGAGATGCTTAGTTATATATTATCAATAATCTTGTGCCTTTAAGTGTCAGAAGTAAAGAGGTGATGTTTCCCTGTATAATTGTAGGCCATACATTTTTTTCATTATCAGTAGGCATAGTTATAAGGTTATTTACAAACTACACAATATTTAAAGCCAGGTTAGGACCATGAAAAAAACAAAAACCCACGTAAAAGTTGTGAACCTTACAGATGCTATTACTTAGGGTGCCAAAGATTGTGTGCCTACAGGCTTCTCTTTTTCTTGTTGATCTCATTTTTATATGTGGCTAATAGATGGGAGGAGAGACAGATGTACCCCCATCTCTTTGTGCCGGTTGGTGTTGGTGAGTAGACCTTGAGTTTACATATCCTCTAAATATCCTGGAGCCTTTATATTGAATGTAAGAGTACATATAAACCCTCATATTATCTATATCTGTATATCAAGAATTAAGATGTTAATATTACCACATAGAGATAGAACTTTGCTTCAAATATAATGACCTCCCTCTATAGGGATACCTGTTATGGTAATTTACATAGCTTTTATGATTTATAATAAAGGTTAAGTTTTAAACAAGTGGCCTTTTGGTGTGTAGAGAAGCGCACCCTTGTCTAGTTCTAGTTCATTTTTGCCACGGTTAAGATTTATTAATATCACAGGCTTTTGTATATTTGCCTGCAAGCTCTAGTAGTGCAAATCTGTCCTGGGAACTGGGGTGCCAGTGTTGCATCCAATACATAGCAACCCCAACATCAGTAACCAGAATAAACAATTGTGTCAGTTAATAAACCCAAATCTAGAAACAATTAGCTGTGCCTTCATTATGATAAAGGCACTCATGACAGCTACATTTCCTGGGCGGCTCAATAGCTGTCAAATCATTGCAAAAAGAGCTGAGGATAAACAGCTATTGAACATCCCCTTAGAATTTCTTTCCCATGTATTGTCGATGTGTGGACATTGGTGGTCGGGCGTTTCTGTATGAAGCATTTACACAACACTGCATCTGACCTTAATTCTCTTGTATTAAAAAGATGAAGGAGAAAAGTTAAACACATTTCTGCATAGATAGATCATTGGCTGTAATTGAACAGTTTCTCTGATCTTTATCGCATGGCTTATGTTACTCGTCAACATTTTCCTGACACTATTTACTGGAAAGATAATTTAATCATTTGCTCATTGTTTCACTCGGCTGCATAAACTGACCTTTCATCTTCTGCAACTGTGCATTGAAGAGCTCATGTGCCAAAGTAACAGTCCTTGTAATCTGACATACAGTGTATAATATAGAGCACTGTTGGTAGTTACATGAACCCTCTCTGACAAAGCTATGGTTGCATTAGGTAGATTGAAGACAGACACAAATAATGGAGTATTACATTCAGCTAAATTATTTACTTTAAAGAAACATCCATTATTAATCTTACTAATGGAAGAATTGCATTCTCTAAATATAAAGTCTAATGGTTATTTTTTGGACTTGGTTTTAATAAATAACACATCCAGGTATTTTTAAATATGAATAAACTTAGACTACAACTTTTTGATGTTTGTTTAAAAACCCTTTAACCAAATTACTAAATTGTTTAGTTGATTTTATATTTCATTACATTAAACAGCACCAATGTATTCAGTAGCCACAGGCATACAGTAAATAAAAGGTTTTAAATTGGGGCCCTTCATATCTCAAGCAGAAAATTTTGACTATGCTTTTCAGTACTAATTATTTATAAAATTGTTTAAATGTTCAAATTTTTAAGCTCAATTATAAGTTTAAACAGAACATACAATGTAATTTTCCTATTACAGTATTACAAACACCTATAGTTTTGGTTGAAAACCATTGCACCTACCGGCATGTTTTTGGGCTATGTGGAGCAACACAACACCTTCAAAAAACAAAACAAATGTTTAATTCATGTTTCTAATACTGGTGTTTACATTTAAGTAAGAAAACATTGTTAATTACTACAGAAAATGGATCCTGTACATTTTTCAAAACAAGCTTTCAAGACGTTCTTTCGGGTCAAGCAATGCTTCTCTAGCACAACCATAACCAAATCTGAATGGAAAGTATTGGTTAACAGTAAGAGCTTTACAAAGGTAGCTAAAGACTGTGTGGTGCGTAAATATATAAACTGCAATGTCAGATGACCTTCCAAAAGAGAGAACAAGTTCCTTTCATTGTAGCTGTAACAGGTGAGCACCACAAGAAACACATAATGAATATGTAAATCATTCATTTAAGTCGAGCCCTAGACAGATAAATGTATTTTTGTGAGAAGATATCAAACCAAAAACTAAAATCTCATTTGGGATAGCCATAGTCTGGACTTTTAAATCTTCTGAATCTTACTGAAAATTTCCACTGTCTAAGCCCCACCGTGGACCTCATAAATTGGATTTAAGGCTACAATGTTGAATGATCTTCCCAAACACATCTACATGAGCCAAAATCAAACTTTGACTTAGTTCTTGCAGTTGTGTGTACTTTAACTTCATTGCATGATTTATTTCAATTAACACACTTGAAACCTGGCAGAGTTTTAGTACATGTGTGTGAACTTGTCATCACCTCCCTCAAGAGGCATCTCTTAGGAAATCGTTCATCTGTCTACTTAGTTCACCACAGATGACAAGTGTGTTTGCAGGGCCAACAAACCTGCTTGAATCCTCAAAATAGACTCTGACCTCCATGCCGCAAAACATCAGCCGAGATTATGGCATACAGCATTCACTCATTCTCTTGGCAATCAAAGGTGCTTTCCTGATTGTTACATTGAGTTATAGTGTCACACTTTGGGAAGAAAGCCAAACGTAGTATATTTGTCTCGATATTAAGGTAATTAAGTGCGGAATGAGTCAGACACTCCTAAACCCTTTCAGCAATTTTTTTCTCATGTGTTTATTTGATTTCAAATTGTATATTGTTAGAAAGGATTGCTAGAAATAACTTATAATGCCTATGACACTTGGAGAGTAATTTAAGTAACCAAGGAGATCAATATATGACATTTGTAAAGAATTACTTAAGAAAGTGCAAAAGAGGCCAAAGTCAACTTTTTTTGTTTTTCGGGCCAGATGTGTAGGCAGTTCTTCACAGGCTTCAGTTGATGGTTGAACAATGATAGTCTATGTGACCTCAATGGAATCTTGGGAAAAAGCAAAAGAGATACAAGTTACTGTGTTTTTTTTTACATCCAGAAGTGTGGACAAGGCACCTGAACGTCAACCTTGGCAATCAGTCATTAATTAAACTACTACAGTCCATGAAACAAGACTTCTTTCGATTTACTTGCAGTCACAAATACAAAGAGCCAGGGGAGAATCCCCAAATAAATTAGCTTTCAGCCATAGTTTGCGGTATATTTAAGGGACTCCCAGCTGCTGTCTCAATGGAGTAGAATTATGTATCTATTTTTATGTGCCTTCATTTGCATAGATAAGCACCAGGATTGTTTATCTGTGTATTACTTTGCATAGATGAATACAGGATTACTGTGGCACTGCCTGATCAGACACATGACAGTACTTCTTGACTTTTTCTAAAATGGAAAATTTGTTATGGTTCAAAACATGTTGTGGCCTCTAGGGATGAACATTTGGGGATCTATTAATTATTGTTTTCACCCAGGATTCACACGTTTTTCAAGTTTTTTGGATGCAAAAATGTGTCAATCTTGCGTGAATCTTAGGTGAAATCATTGATGAACTGACCCCGTAGTTTGTTAAATGTTGTATATCATAACCAAATTCATTTTTTTCTTTCTTTAGAAAAATATCATTGTTATTCATCCTTCTTTAGTGCATCTTAGTGCTTCCGATCTCCTGGGGTTTTTGTAACCACTTCCCATCCACATGCATTCAGGCACGATATCACAGCATGACATTTCCTTGGGCTTTTTTCCTGATGGAGACAACAGTGAACTATGCCTGTGGAATGACCATTGTCACCCTATAACAGGAAGTACCTGAACAAAAACCTTCATAGCAGGATCACCAGGTATTATTTGAATGAAAACTGGTAATTTAAATAGATTAAAAATTAATTTGAACTGTCATTTCCATGGTAACGTTGTATGAAATTTTAGTGATTGCGTTTGCAACTACTCTATATTTTTACAATTCTGGGAGCCGCGTAGCTCCTCAGGAGTTGTTTCTCCCAGTGTCTCCTCCTCCTCCTCTCCTGCCCCCATATTCTTTTCCCCCTCTCCCATCTTATCTCCCCCTTCTTTTCTTTCGCTTTTGTCATTTTACTCTCACTATCCCCCCTTTTTCTCCCTTTTTTTTCTCTCATAACTTTTTTTATGTAACCAGTTGGTCGTACTTGCCTTTTTCTTCCCAATTAATGGTAGCTACAGTGTCCAGTCTGGTGCCCTACCATGCGTTGGTTCTCCCAGCGCTTGTTTAACACAAAGCTCTTAGAGCTCCTTAGATCTCACATTGCTTGCCCTTAAATATTGAAGTTTGTTTTCATTTTCCATTACTTACTATGTAGCATCTCAAGCTTATGCCTCTGTATATATGCAACTACAAACCTACCCTTATACAATGGTTATATATAACTTGTGTGACTTACAGATATGTTTTGATTGTCAGGCGTTGGCTTGTTCTGTTATTTCCATTTTCTATGTTGTATCTAAACTTCCTTTAACTGGTCTGTTGTATCCCTAAAGCCTTTTTTTTCTCAATAAACAAATTTCACAAGAAAATTTTAAAATGCTAACCCTGGTATGAAAATTTTGTGTAACAACTTAGGGTTTACATAAATTGAGCACAGTGGTATCAAATGTGTATATTGGAAGGGAAATTGGCATAGGTCACTCACATTTTCTAAAAAATAATTTATTTCCACAATGTGCACAGCTCGTTAATGGAGTGTTTGGTTGTGGTTTACTAGAACTAACAGTTTATTTTTAAAACACGCTTTCTAGAAACATTGTTCTTCTTCAGATCAGGCAGTGTTGCTTTCATCATAAGTAATGTTTCAAAAGTAATGTTCCAAGAAGGGCAAAAAAAAAAACTAAACTGAAAGAATAATGGAAACAAGCCGAGAGAGTTTTTAGTTTTACTCATTTATATTGCTTTGCACTGCAGACTTTTCTTAAGAATGAAGTGAGCCCAGGATCCAGAAATAATACAAATCTAAACAAGAGTTTTCTGACGCTTACTTAAACTTTTTACTTCTTGGATACGTTTTGCACAGGCACTGCCAAGGTAAGTACATTTCCAGTATGAACTGCTGATGAGAAAGTGCAAACAAGTCAGTACATCACAAATGATGAAGAATAAAATATACGGTCTTGCAATAAGAGGAAAAATAGTGCCATCTACTAGAAGATGAGATAACTATCAGCCCCCCAACACAACAAACCCATTATCTGGCTTCTCTACTTGCCGTTACCAGCACATCTAGATTTTAAATTCCTGAACTCTGGTAAATACATGAGCATGCAATTTGTTCAAAGACAAGAGTCCACCAAATCTATCATATTCCACCAAATCTATCATATAACAATCTATATTGTTGAGCCAACCATGTTTAAAGTATATCTGGAACCAGAACTTTTTGTTTATTTTGGATAGATTACAAAACCACAGTCAGTGTTTTTTCTCATTAGGGAAACTTTCACTTCCTGGTTTGTAGACTTAACAAGAAGTTAGGGGAAATCTTTCCAGAGTGGGAGGCATTAGACAGTTTTCATGGGAACAATGTCCTACTGTAAAATTTCCCCTCTATTCCTTTTCTGGTGGCAACTTAACATTTTGGATAGTTAGAGGGAGAGAATCTCCCTAACGGGGCCACTGTTATAATTTTCCCAATAGGGTGATTCCTAATCCTTTTCAGATGACAACACAGAAAAAGAGAAGAAATGTACACAATAAGGAAGCAGACAACACAGCCATCACTAATGTTGCAACAAAACCTACTGTCCCTAATAATAATAACCTTTATTTGTTTCTATTACAAGTATATTCAATCAAAATTTTAAGTGAAACTGATGAGCATTCTCTTAATTTGAATATCTGCACTTCTGGTTCTACGTTGATTTCTTTCCCAGTTTGGCTTAATATACAGGGAGGCATGTATACAGAGATGGAAACTTTCCCTTTCCTATCACTGAGTAATCAGCTTAATTTTTTACCATATTGTAAAAAAGTATGTGTAATAGCAAGCAATTGCTGAATAAACTTGCATATAAAGTGTATGTAACTAGACATGTGCAATTCGTTTAGTTCCGAATTAGCCTTTTAATGAATTTCGACAAATTAGTTAATTTAGAAATACCCAAATTAACGAAAACCTGTTTGATTAATTTTTCCGAATATTCGTAAATTTGAATATTCAAAAATTCGTAAATTTGAATATTCGAAAATTTGTGAATTTGTACATTCATAAATTCTTAAATTCTTAAATCCGTACATTCGTAAATTCGTAAATTTGTAAATACGTAAAATCGTAAATTAAAAGGTTCGGAAATCTGAAATAATAATTAACTAATAATAACTTAACTATTACCTAATTATTAAATTATAGGTATTGGAATTTCCATTCAGATTTGGCTGTTGGTGAATGTAACGAATACAAATTTATACGAAGTTACGAATTATCTGAAATAACGAATGCTGTATCTAAATGAATATAACGTAATGAATTAATAATAATAAATAACAATAATAATAATAAAAACTTTTCATTATTATTATTATTTATTATTAATTTGTTCTGTTCCATTTGTTTAGATGCGGCATTCGTTATTTCGGATAATTCGTAACTTCGGATAAATTCGTATTCGTTACGTTCACTAACAGCCAAATTTGAAAGCAAATTCCAATAACTATAATTTAATAGTTATTTATTATTTCAGATTTTCGGGTTTTCAGATTTTCAAAGTTCGAATTTCCGAATTTTCAAATTTCCGAATGCACGAATGTAGGAATGTATGAATTTTCGAATGTACGACCGTATGAATTTACAAATGTACGAATTTACAAATGTACAAATGTATGAATTTACGAATGTGCGAATGTACGAATTTACGAATGTATGAATTTACGAATTGCGATCATAATGAATGACCCGAAAAAAAAAAAAAATAAAAGAATTAAATGAAAACAAACACATTTTTTGGCAGTGCACATGTCTAATTAGAACCTCTGTTTTCACTGCCTGCCTCTTTCCTTTATCCAGCGATAATGCACAGTGCAAGTGTTTATTGAAAAGGAAGCCTCTAAATACATTTTTCAGATATCTTCAGGCCGGTCACATGACTCCCGGCCGCTCTGCTACTCCAATCCCTGGGCTACAGTGGGAGGGACTGAGCAGCCAGCACGGTGGTCACGTGACCTCCCAGCTGAAATCAGAGGGAGAGCTCAGATCCTCCTGCTGTAGCCTGGGGATTGGAGTGGCAGAGCGGCCAGGAGTCACGTGACCTGCCTACAGATCTCTAAAAAAAGTATTTAGAGACATCTATTGCAAAAAACACATACACTGTGCATTTATCACATTATCACCTGGTAAGGAGAGGGGAAACCCTTTTTCAGAGATTAAATGTTATCTTTCTGTTGATTTGTTGAATTGTGTGTTACAGAGTTTGTCAGGCCTGTGCGATTAGGAGCCAAAGGCTCCATCACACATTTTCCATCGTATTTTCCGACACACAAAGTTTGAGAGCAGGATATAAAATTTTCCGACAACAAAATCGGTTGTCGGAAATTCCGATCGTGTGTACACAAATCCGATGGACAAAGTGCCACGCATGCTCAAAATAAATAAAGAGATGAAAACTATTGGCCACTGCCCTGTTTATAGTCCCGACGTACGTGTTTTACGTCACTGTGTTTAGAATGATCGGATTTTCCGACAACTTTGTGTGACCGTGTGTATGCAAGACAAGTTTGAGCCAACATCTGTCGGAAAAAATCCTAGGATTTTGTTGTCGGAATGTCCGAACAAAGTCCGACCGTGTGTACGGGGCATAAGAGTTTAATACTAAAAGAATATTTGTCTAAGCCAATCCTGTTCTGTCTACTTAAAGACCTTTAGGTAAAAAATACTTGGTTACTTTTCTGCAGTCTGGTGTCTGCATAATTGCATTATCATTTGAAACATGTCTGAACCCAAGGCGTCATAGGTGTTGGGAGGCTTGCAAGGTCAGGGCACCCTTTGGAGTCAATCATCTTCCAGCAGCCCTCATGGGGGGTAGTGCTGCATACTTAAAGCAGTTTGTTCTCTTTTCTATGGAGAACATTTCAATGTACAACTGATCAATATGTAGGTTAAGTTGGAAGGAAGATCCAGGTGGCTCTGGTGAGAATAGACAAGCAGATGTCTCACCACTTGGCACATTCCAAAGTTAGCCTTTTATTGTTCACCCACACCACTGCAGCAGGCATAGCTCTCTCACTTGTCAGGTGCCTGACCCATACACTCTTGATGCACTATCACCTACATTTTTGGACTGTGTATTATTGTTGTTGAGTCATTAGTCCTGGTGATCAATATAGTACAATAGGCTCTAGCTGGTCTCTTTGCTATAACACATAAATAGCTCTTTAAAGTCATAATGAACTGAAAACCGTTGCAAACCAAAATGAAACCTCATGATACACTGCAGTGAAAATAACTCAGGAACATCCAATATCCTGGTTCCAAACACCCACAATTACTTGTAAATGTACACCAAATGTAATCTCTTGCTGTGCCTGGGATTTCTTCCAAAATGAGGCATGCTAGGCCAACAGATTTCAGATGGCACATCGTCCTAATTGAGGTATCACATGTACATAATTTCTACACTTAAGCCAATGTACATTTCCACAAACAAATTCATCTTTCACATCTCTTTCCTAAATCCCACATTTCAAGGGAGAATTGTCCTTGTTGAATAGTCATCTTTCCCCTTTTAATGTATTTGGTGATGTGCTGAGATTTAATGGAGAAAATCACCAATGAAAAGAACTTTCAACAAGTAAGAAACCCAGTAGCTAAATTACAAACTAATATTAAATAATGTCTCTGCCGCCTTCTAAAATATTTCACGGTTATCGCTTTGATCATCTGCATGCTTAAAGTCTCCTAATAACCCGCTGTGAGCTTGATATGCATTAGCACACCCATTGTACAAATAGTTTATGTGTTAGCATAACAGCTAGATAAACGAAGATGGTAAGTTATGAAGAAAAGCTTATAGAGGATGTGAGAGATCCCTTGTGCGATAAGCCATTCTAGTTATTGATATTTCCCCTTACGGTAATGTTGTATAGCCACAACATAGTTCAAACATCTTCAAAAGCAAAGGAGGTCTCAAGGGGAGGTTGTTGGGGTTTTTTTTCTACTCTTAAGTGAAATATTGACTTCTTGCCCAAGAGACCTTAAAAGGTGGTCCTTAACAAGACATGGAACCTTATGAACACCAAGCATCTTCTTTAAATTCAAATCATTTCATCACATTGACATTAGCTTAGCTTTTTAATACCTATCTACTACATTTCTTAATGGTAGCCTGTCATATAGCTTCAGTGGTTCATGCTTTGGTGAATATAGCAGTACATTTCTTTTTCTACAGGTCCTTTTCTTCTTTTTAAACCTTCAAAACCCCTTAATAAAGCTGAACTTCTGGCACATATAAAAAAAAATAATGAAGCTCTGTGTTCATGAATACATACATAAATGTGTTTTTTAAAGTAAGTAGTGTACATACATTTGACTTGGTATCAGCCTCATATTCAGGGGAAGAAGAGACAGCACAAGGATTCAATCAGTGGTGCTGCACTGTAGGGGGCATGCTGATAGGAGGATAGTGTAAAGTGACAGAGAGACTGGATCTTCAATCATGCTTCTCCTTTCAGTGTCAATACACAGGGTGGGGGGTGGAGGGGACCTGTAAGTCAACTGAAGCAGGGAAAACTCCAATGTCCTGCTAGACAGGGCTGTGCTATGTGGCAGTGCAGTGTAAATCTCAAGTTTGGATGGATAATAATACAATAATTTGTCAAGGAATGTGTGACCATTATATAAACTCCATGTATGCATTTAGCTGTTTGCCAGGAGATCAGCTTTGAAGTGCCTGTTAGCAGGTGCAGTTAGCTAGGTGGCTCTGTCTCAAAATAGTGTGGTAAAGACGACTATATAATTGGGTGTTAGGTCCCCTTTTAGAGGAAACCTTCCTCTAGTGATGTAATGGGTGGAGTTAGTGCCTGGGGAGCTACAGTTCATTGAGGGAACAATGAATGCCAACATGTACTGTCACATACTGAAACAGAGCATGATCCCCCCCCCTTCGGAGACTGGGCCGCAGGGCAGTATTCCAACATGATAACAACCCCAAACACACCTTCAAGATGACCACTGCCTTGCTAAAGAAGCTGAGGGTAAAGGTGATGGACTGGCCAAGCATGTCTCCAGAACTAAACCCTATTGAGCATCTGTGGGGCATTCTCAAATGGAAGGTGGAGGAGCGCAAGTTCTCTAACATACACCAGTTCCGTGATGTCATCATGGAGGAGGGGAAGAGGACTCCAGTGGCAACCTGTGAAGCTCTGGTGAACTCCATGCCCAAGAGGGTTAAGGCACTGCTGGAAAATAATGGTGGCCACACAAAATATCTACACTTTGGGCCAAATTTAGACATTTTCACTTAGGGGTGTACTTACTTTTGTTGCCAGCGGTTTAGACAGTAATGGCTGTGTGTTGAGTTATTTTGAGAGGACAGCAAATGTACACTGTTATACAAGCTGTACACTCACAACTTTACATTGTAGCAAAGTGTAATTTCTTCAGTGTTGTCACATGAAAAGATATAATAAAATATTTACAAAACTGTGAGAGGCGTACTCACTTTTGTGGGATACTGTACATAGCTTATCATTTTATAATTGATGGTTGTATTATGTTACATGCTTTTTGTATTTATGGGTAACAGCTTTTAAATGTTTTATTGTAAACAGAGATGTATATATTTTGAAGTAGCAAAGTTTTGTACTTTGATAAACATCTGCTGCTATGACAATTTTTTGGTTTCTTGTTTAATATGGCTTAAACATTAAAGCAGAACTCCGGCCAAAATTTTTTTTCCATGTCCTTGTTGCTGATCTCCTACCTTCACCAACGTTGCCATCCATGTTCTTCTGAGCTCTGTAGTTCCTCTGTAATGCCGTGTACACACGGGCGGACTTTTCTGCATCAAAGGTCTGACGGTCTTTCCGACGGACTTTCGACGGACTTCCAACGGACTTCCAACGGACTTTCGAATGAACGGACTTGCCTACACACAATCACACCAAAGTCTGACAGATTCGTACATGATGACGTACGACCGGACTAAAATAAGGAGGTTGACAGCCAGTAGCCAATAGCTGCCCTAGCGTCGGTTTTCGTCCGTCGGACTAGCATACAGACGAGCAGTTTTTTCGACCGGACTCAAGTTCATCGGAAAGATTTGAAACATGTTCCAAATCTAAAGTCCGTCTGATTTTTGCACGAAAAAGTCCGCTGCAGGTCCGATGAAGCCCACACACGGTCGGATTGTCCGACGGATTCGTCCCGTCGGACCAGTCTGGTCGAAAAGTCCACCCGTGTGTACACGGCATTATAGGCTGCTGAACTTGCTGAAAAACCGTTAGTGCCTGCTGGCATTCTGTTTGTAAGACCGCTGGGTTCTATCCCACTCCTCAGCTCAGCCAGCCATCTGGCATGCCCCCTTGTAGTCCTCTGAAAATGAGCAGGGAGTTTTATTTCCTGTAGTGGGCGAATGGGGCCTCCCAACCTGTGCCGCCCATGGAGGAGGTGTCCTCCTTCTCTCTCCTCCCTGCCTGGTGGTCCGCCCCTCCACTCCGCCCCCCGCTGCCACCCCCCCCGCTATCTCCATGCAGAGCAGGGATTATTATCAGTAATCAGTTATATGACACAACTTCCCACTGTGTCAGGTATTGTATATCAGAACACCGCTCGCTGATGTCCCGGCTCCCATCATTATGATTGACAGCGCACTGTGCCAATTGTGCCATTATTGGCACAGTGCGCTGTCAATCATAATGGTGGGGGGTGGGGCATTAGCGAGCCGTGTTCTGATATACTATACCTGACACAGTAGGAGATCCCTGCTGTGTCATACAACTGATTACTAGTAATAATCCCCGCTCTGCACGGAGATAGCAGGGGGAGCAGAGGGGAGGTGCTCCTAGAATGTATTTAGCAGATTTAAAGGGTATCTATACTGATAATAATACCCGCTCTGCACTGGTGGGACTGACATGAGGGACTGATATGAGGCACTGGTATGAGGCACTGGTGGGACTGACATGAGGGATTGATATGAGGCACTGAGTATGAGGCACTGGTATGAGGCACTGGTGGGACTGACATTCGGCTCTGGTGGTCCCTGACATTCGTCACGTGTGGTCCCTGACATTTGGCTCTTGTGGTCCCTGACATTCGGCTCTGGTGGTCCCTGACATTGTGCTCTGGTGGTCCCTGACATTCAGCACTTGTGGTCCCTGACATTCGGCACTTGTGGTCCTTGACACGTTGCACTGGTTTGCTTTTCTAAGGCTGTAACCTATCATACCGTGTGTTATGTATGGCTTGCTGGCTGCAAGCCAGGGGTGTGATTTTTGTTGAAGTGGGAGAGTTTACATTTACATGTACAAGCCTAGTGTCCCTCCCATATTCACTCCCATCCCAAAGATTCATGGAAAATGTAGGCTCATTAGAGTTAGAGAGAGAGAAGAGGATATGATGCAATCACTGTTCTAACATCTTCTCTTTACCAGAGTACAGGCTGCATTTTTTGAATCACTGAGCTGACTTCCTGAAAATTCAATCAGACATATCTCTTAAATGGTAAGAAATTTCACAAATGTGATAACGGTTTAGTGTTTTGTGTGTGGGGGGTGTACTAATGGGTTTTTTTTTTAATCCCGGAGTTCTGCTTTAAAGAGGAGCTCTAGTCATTTCTATAAAAAGTCAAAGTCAGCAGCTACAAATACTGTTTCATAGGAAGAGACAAGGCAGGTTTTAATTACTGAAATCAAAATTAGAGTGTATTATTTCAAAGAAAAAAAAAACAGAAATATTATATAGACACCTTGCACAGTATTTAAGCACGTTTATTTTTACTAGGCCACATTTTTCAAAAGAAGGCACCCGACAACGTTTGATTAGGAAAAAGCTGTATTGTATCCCAACAAAGAATCTGGAAATATTATATTGACCCCATGCACACTATTTAAGCACTTCTACAAGGTCACTGGGCAGGTTTTTAATCAATAAATCTAAATGAGAGTATACTATTTCATAGAAATAGCCAGAAATAATGTAAACATTCCTTGCACAGTATAGAAGTATTTTTACTAGGGTGTATTTTAAGAAATAGACATCAGGCAGCTTTTAATCAAGAAATCAAAATTAAAGCACATTATTTCACAGAAAAATATTACATATTACATAAAAATCACTTGATGCATGCTGTGTAAGGAACGTTAGTAGGTTGCATTTGGGTCAAACCAAGAAGATTTTATTGTGAAATAAAAATTAGAGTGTACTGTACACGCTCTGCCCAGTGATCCAGCCTGGACATAGTTTTATTATGTTTTCATTTAAAGATGAAGAACCTGCTCACTCCTACTAGCTGCACATGCAGAATCTCTTTCGCTCCCTTAGGCCTGCCTGACATTATGGATATGGAGGACTGCCTAAAATCATTAGCGCCTATGACAATAGGGGGTTGAGGAATTCATGCTTTGCTGCACTTACTAATGTGGGGATTTTGGTGCACTAAACTGTACCATATAAGTTTGTGGTGATGTACTGCAAACAAAGGGTATCTTTGTCTGTGTCAGAAACAAGTTCATGCTGCTAACCCCAAAAAATACTCTAGCAAAATTATATTAAGGTAAAATATGCCTCAGACAAAGAAAATAAAAGCTAAAACACTAAACCCCAATCCTAAGTTACTAAACCCCAGAGCCTAAACTTAAAACTTAACCCCAATAATTTTTAGTGTTTCTTAACCTGAAAATAGAAGAGCTGGTGTTCTGCCGAGAAAGTTCCCCTCGTTGGATAAGGACCCCCCTCTACTGCGCAGGCGCTGCGCCTGCGCAGTAGGAGCCGGCGGAAATAGCCGAAGCCGAATAGTTGTAAATCGGCTGTACACGGCGCCTGTAAGAGGGCCCCTCGCGGGCTTGCTTCGCTCGCCACGCTTCGGGCACGGCCTTGCTTTGCTCGGCACTTTTTTATTCTCCCTCTAGGTCCACTTGGATGGTGGGGCTTGAACCTAGACCCAGGGCGCAGGCACCGTGTACAGCTGATTGAAGTTTTTCATGCTCAGCTATTTTCGGCGGCTCCTTAGTCGTTCGTACTGCCTGCGCAGTACAGGGGGGTCCTTATCCGCCGGGAGAACTTTCTCGGCAAGACACCGGCACTGCTGGAGATTCAGTCTACAGCACATTCTAAAGTGAAACACACAATATATATATATATATATATATATATATATATATATATATATATATATGCAAGCAAGTAAAGTTCACTCCCCCAGTTGGATAATGATCTCAATTAGAGTAAATGAGCAACACCATTGCATGTGTGTGCTCACTGGGAGGTACAATACATAATATTTTATTTAAAAGGGAACAAAACACAAACAAAAACATATGAATGAGATAAGCAATTCGATCCATAGAACAAAGTGATATATGCAAAGTATCGAATTAAAAAGAAAAAGGAGAAAACAAGAAAAATTTAAAAATAAAAAGTTTCTTAACCAAACTGAAAATAAAAAAGAAATATAAAAACGTGAACTAAAAATCAATAACTTAATAATTTTAAAAAATGCAAATGGGGCTGTGTTCTCTCCTTATGTAGTCCATGTCTTTTCTAACACACATGACAAAATGCTGCTGAGAACCCTGACCTTTATAGGGAAGGGCTATACCTTTGGAAAACCACTATAATTGGCCCTGCTAAGCCACCTGACCATAGTTTAGAGCAGGGGTCTCAAACTGGTGGCCCTCCAGCTGTTGCAAAACTACAAGTCCCATCATGCCTCTGCCTCTGGGTATCATGCTTGTAACTATCAGCCTTGCAATGCCTCATGGGACTTGTAGTTTTACAACAGCTGGAGGGCCGCCAGTTTGAGACCCCTGGTTTAGAGGCTAGGAAGTGTATTATTTAAAATGAGTTGCTTTGGCTGTGCCTGCCTTTTTCCCAGATTACTTGGATTCGGGTCCTACTCATGAACCTGAAGCTCATCCCTACACACTTGTGGTACCGCACAGCAATGCAACAGCTTACTGAGTACAAAGGGCCCCCCACACAAAAAAATATAAAGACTAACAATGCAAAACAAAAAAGGACACTATTTTTTTTAACCCTAGCAGAAAATAAAATAGAAACATGTTGAATGAAAAAAAATACTCTAATAAATCACAAAAGAAAAAAAGGTCTGCAAATGGGTATCATAAAGGCTAGCAAGCACACACTTGCTGCTGATACAGAAAAAAAAATCTGAAGAAGGAAAGTTAGGTCTATGGAACTGTGAACCCAGGGAGTACACGATGTATGTAGCACACCACACTGCAAACTACAGTATAGCACATTTGTCAAAATTTATCAAGCACATTACCACTTCTAGATGACTGCTGAGGCGCAATGGGTCTAGGTACGAATCAACTGTACATAATGGGATAAACTCCCCCCCACATCCTTGCCTCCTCACCCCATTTAATTAAACACACTTACAACCATTAGGTTTGAAAAGGCAAGGCCACAGCCATATTTAAATTCCAATACATAACATATTAACACTTTAAACTAGGCAGTGCCAGTCACAGTTGCACTGTGAGCACGCAATTCCAAAAGGGGAGGCCTGATCTTACCATAAGTGCTGGACAGACAGCCTACTTCCAATTTTCCATCAAGGGCTTAGCCCATTACAGCAACTTTACTGCTGGCAAGGTCAAGAAACCGCAGCAAGCTGTGACATACCAAAAAGAAAAAAAAAGGGTGGGCAGCTCTTCCAGCCACGTTCTTCCAAAAGGTCCATGATTCCCTGGGGCAATAACTTTACTGAGCTCTGGTCAAGCCCATCCCCCATAGTTTGACTGATCCCAACCATACACCTAACTTGTCCAGCACCTGGCCATGCCCCCATCAATCAAAGCTCTCTTTCCCTAAGGGGGTTCAAGAGGCCTTCATTAACCACTTACGGACTTCCGCACGCCGATGTACGTCCTAAATTTGAAGAGGAATATCGTTGTTATGACAGCAGCTAGCTGCCATAACCCCGGTATCCTCTTCTTTGGCCGACGGTCTGCTTCAAGATAAAAATGGTCTCTGCGACGAATTTGCCGCAAGATCACTTTTATTAGCGGGGGGGGAGGGGCCCCCCTCCCGCCGCTTACCAGTGCCCTCCGCCGCTTACCGGAGCCGCCGGCAGCAGCAGAGGCAATCGGATGTTATCCTTTCCTGGGTATGGAGACGAGTGAGGGGTAGATGGCGCCCAGCCGTCTCCATACCATTGCAGGGCAGAAGCGACGTAAAAACGGGCCAATAAAGGGTAATTTTTCTTTTTATTGCATTTTAGTGTAAATATGAGATCTGAGGTCTTTCTAACCCCAGCTCTCATATTTAAGAGGTCCTGTCATGCTTTTTTTGTACTACAAGGGATGTTTACATTCCTTGTAATAGGAATAAAAGTGACACAATTTTTAAAAAAAAAAAACAGTGTAAAAATAAAAAATAAAAGGTAAAATAAATAAGAAAAAAAAATTGTAAAAGCTCCCCGTCCCGCCGAGCTTGCGTGCAGAAGCGAATGCATACGTGAGTAGCGGCCGCATATGAAAACAGTGTTCAAACCACACATGTGAGGTATCGCCGCGATCGGTAGAGCGAGAGCAATAATTCTAGCCCTAGACCTCCTTTAAAGGTTGCCTATGGAGATTCTTAAGGGGTAAAAGTTTGTCTCCATTCCACGGGCGGGCGCAATTTTGAAGCGTGACATGTTGGGTATCAATTTACTCAACGTAACATTATCTTTTACAATATAAAAAATTTGGGCTAACTTTACTGTTGTCTTATTATTTAATTTCAAAAAAGTGTATTTTTTCCAAAAAAAGTGGGCTTGTAAGACAGCTGCGCAAATATCGATGTGACAGAAAGTATTGCAACGACTGCCATTTTATTCTCTAGGGTGTTAGGGGGAAAAAAATATAATGTTTGGGAGTTCTAAGTAATTTTCTAGCAAAAAAAAACTATTTTTAATGTTAAACAACAAAATCTCAAAAAGAGGCTCGGTCCTTAACCTCTCTGATGGTATTTCCGAGTGTGGCTCGGAGTTAAATTTCAGCACCATTAGCGGTAACCCCGAGCCACACTCAGGATTACATCTCAGGATCCTGTTGCAGGTTACTTACCTTGTCCCCAGTATCCTGCGATGTCCCCCGCTGTGTCTGCGGGCTCTGTCCTCCTCCGAAGCCTCTCTGTGCCAGGCTCCGTTCCCTGCGAGTGTTGCGATGCACAGGGGCGGAGCCTGGCGGCAAATTAAAAAAATGTAAAAATCATAGTACATACGGTACTGTAATCTTACATATTACAATACTGTATGAAATTATTTCACATCCCTTTTGTCCCCAGTGCTTTGGCCCATGCCCTGCATGCAGTTTTATATTATATATACTGTTCTTTCTGCCTGTAAACTTGAGATTGTCCATAACAACCAAAAAGTGTCCCTTTACGTCAAAAGTGGCTTTAGACCAGCTAAAAAACAGCGATAGTAAATTAGAACACTTACAGAATTGAGCGATAGTAAATTGTGAGGAAATTTATTTTATTATTATTATATTATTATTTTTTTTAATTATTTATATTTATTTATTATATTATAATTTATGATTTTGTGTTTCAAACTTCATCATACCCGGGATATCTACTAGACTCTTGGTGGACAGATCTAAGTGTGTTATTGCTAAGAATTACAGGCCTACAATATAAAACGCCAAATTTCTATGCAATTAATAATTGTACCGCTTTGAGACGAAAAAATCTGAAATAATCATACCGCCAGGGAGGTTAAGTGGTTAAAAATGGTAACAATTCAAATTGACAATGTGTGATATAATTGTTACCATTTCAAAGCAGTAGTGGTAAGAATCCTGTTGTATTTTTTTAGGCAGATTCACCATTTTATGCTACCCCCGATCCAACTTCTGGTAAGTGCTGTATAGATCAAGTGGGTCCCATGTGGAATTCGGGAATTCCCATTTAGAGTGAACCTGTTGGGTGGGGACTTCTAAATAGCAACTATCAGCACGTAAGCTAAACTTTACATTTACGTTCCTCCTGCCCACAGCCCTCCTAAAGTTAATATGCAAACTTTATATAAGACATTTTTTGTAAACATATGCATGGTCCCATATGGCAATGCCTAGGCTTGTTGACAGGTACTTGGTATACAGTTTTTTTTAGCTTCCAGGTAGTTGAGAAACAGTAGGGGTGCTCCAAGCTCTACTAGAGCAACAAATAAGAAGGTCAGTGCTATCTGCTGACACATACGTCTCTTTAACAAACCCCAACAAGAGGTGGATAGAGTAGGTAAATGTATGTTTGCTTTGCAAAGTGAATGATATTAGTAAATTAGGTGTACCTTTGTTCATTTTGAATACCCAAACATGTGTGAGGTAATTAAAAAAAAAAAAAAAAAACAAAACAGGATATTTGCTAGCACATAAATGGTCAATTGCACATTTGAATGCTTTACAGAATCATTCAGAATGGGATTTGCGTATAAAATATGACAGTACAATCAGATTGCTATCTGCTGTTTCTATGCAAACATAACATTTATTTGGGGCATTTTTACACTGTTGAGATTTAAAGCACACGTTACTATGTGCTAAAATGCATGTGCTCAAGTTTCCTGTAATAAAAATATTGCCCATTTACATCACTGTACTGCAATGCAACATGTTTTAAAAAATATGTCTTTTCTCTGTGTTTTAGTGTATCGGGCGGCCCATAGAAGTCATTGGCAATGTATCAAAATGCATAAAAACATTAATTTTGTGCATGGCAACAGCTGGAAGCCCACCTCTTTGGACATTGGCTTTGTGCTTAACCAAATGAAAGCAAAAGTAAAACCAAGCTTTGCAAGCATGTCCGCTGCATTTCAGGCTGTTTATGAAGGGGAGATGCTCGTTAGGGAGGTAGATAGTAACCCTTTCTCTATAACTTCTCCAACAGGTTGTACAAGGACTGTAATGGCTGTATGCAATCTGCCCACTTCTTCTATCCTGAGTGCAATGCACATACAAAAATGAAAATGCATGTTGCTTCCATTCCACTATAGGGCCAAATATTGTTTTTGTAGTGTACGTGAGTAGTATTTGTAAACTATTTTAGTGGCATTAATGTAGTAGTAAACTCATCCTGAGGATTTTCCCCATATAAAGCATTAACAAGCACTTAACTGACCTTGTCCTTTTGCTTGTAATTCATCCTGTTTCTTTTGCTTACGCCACTGGCGCATGTGCATATTTAATAAAAACGTAGTTATGACCGCGCTCAAAATATTTGAATATGATAAATATATGTACAAATATATTACATCAGTCAAGCCAAATAAACATACCTAATAAAGTGACATGTCTATATGGAACCTTAAAACTGCAAATAAAGAGGCAGTGCAGAACCAAATGCTATTGTAACCTAAGCTGGTAAATCATACAAAAAAAAATATTCAAAAACAAATAGTCCAAATCAATGTGCAAAGTCTTAAAAATCACCACAAAGTGCAAAACAAGTTTGTAAAAAAAATCACCAAAATCAGTCCCCTCACCTTCCAAAGAAACAGGGTACTTGGGAAGTAGCACAATATATCAATTCAATAAATCTAACCTCCCCTTTTAGGGAATCCTCCCCCTCTGCCTCTGTTTTTTGCACACTCATGGTGCCATAAGTCCTTTGATTACAGCCAGGGCTCCGTCATTTCCTCTGCCTACAGCACTGCTCCAAGATACCGCAAGACTTCATTCCCTTTCACAAGCAGGTCTGCTCTGATTTGCAGGACATGGTTGCCATAGTAATCCCGCAATGAAAACGAGGCTTGGCTGAACAATTACTGCACATGCACAAGATTACAGACCAGGATAAGAAAAGGCACAAGACGTTAATATTAATATTAATATTCATGCTGAATGTTTTCAAAAGCTTTACTGTACTTCCTTATTTAAAAAGGAGCTTTGGAGGTTCGGAGCTTACTACCGCTTTAACGTGGTTTATGTACAACAAGGACACACAGCAGGCAAGGCAGCAAAAGTCATTGATTTGTGCTGTTGTGCTTCACCTATATTTGATATGGTATACCCCAGTTGCCAAATTGGACCTAATCCTTTTGGTAGCACATTAGAAATCTGAAGATGGCTGTATCTTTTGTTGTTACAGAAATAAGATCCATTTCCAAACACTTGTTGACTCTGTAGGCTGTGTAATATGCATGCAGAGGTTAATTACATTTAACTGGACTTGTTTTTTTTTACAATGTATGGATTTTTTTAACTTTTCCAATCCCCTTTTTCACTTATACAATGGAACCTCGGATTGCAAGTCACGTGGTTTACGAGAGTTTCGCAATCTGAGCTATTTTTTTTTTTTTAATTCCTGACTTGCTTTGCGAGCATTGTCTCGCAAGACGACAGGTTTCAAGCCACTGGAGTGTGCAGTACCGCATTTGGCCAGAAGTGCGGGGGGCGCGGTGATGCTCGGAGACACTCGGAGGAATTCCATTCACGAGTGTCTCCGAGTGATCTCCAACCGTCTCCGAGTGTTTCTGAGTGTCTCTGGCGCCCCCGCACCTTTGGTCACATGCGATACTGCATAGACAAGCAGTGGCTGTGGAACGGATTATCTGAGTTTCCATTATTTTCTATGGGGAAACTCGCTTTGATATAAAAGTGCTTTGGATTACAAGCATTGTTCTGGAACAAATTATGCTCGTAATCGTTCTCGTAATCATGCTCGTAAGGTATTACTGTAATGACTTTCATGAACAGACCCCTGCAATACTTGCTACATACACAATTAAAAAAATGATTATCATGTGTAATTTTTTTGTTAGGGTTGATGTCCTTAACACTTGCTAGAGAAGCATCAAAGATTACTATACTTGCTACACACACCAGCAGAAGAGGACACATAAAGTCAAAAAGTTAGGAATCATGGGAAAAACCCTATGTCATACCCCCTTCCCAATACAAACGTAAAAAAATATGGTAAGAAAATACTGTAGGATTTTAAATGTTTAACCCTTCAGCAAGTGATTTGTACATAAGAATATATAAATCAATATCTTTATTTATACATAAAGGTTATAATGCCAGCTAAAAGACATCATACTTAACTGCAAATTACAACATTAGTTAGCACCCTATAGAATAGGAAAATGCAATTAGCGGACCTCCAGCTATTGCAGAACTACAAGTCCCATGAGGTATAGCAAGACTTTGAAAGCCACAAGCATGACACCCAGAGACAGAGGCATAATGGAACTTGTAGTTTTGCAACAGCTGGAGGTCCGCTAATTGCATATCCCTGCTATAGAAGATACATCAAGGACCAGTGAATACAAATAACAAAAATTATAATAATGGTACAGTTGTGCTCATAAGTTTACATACCCTGGCAGAATTTATGATTTCTTGGCCATTTTTTAGAGCATATGAATGATTACACAAAAGCACTTCTTTCACTCATGGTTAGTGTTTGGCTGAAGCCATTTATTATCAATCAACTGTGTTTACTCTTTTTAAATCATAATGGCAACAGAAACTACCCAAATGATCCTGATCAAACAATTACATACCCTGGTGATTTTGGCCTGATAACATGCACACAAGTTGACACAAAGGGGTTTTGAATGGCTATTAACCACTTCAGACCCGGAAGGATTTACTACCTTTCAGACCAGAGCACTTTTTGCGATTCGGCACTGCGTCGTTTTAACTGACAATTGCGCGGTCCTGCGATGTGACACCGAAACAAAATTGACGTCCTTTTTTTCCCACAAATAGAGCTTTATTTTGGTGGTATTTGATCACCTCTGCGGTTTTTATTTTTTGCGCTATAAACAAAATAAGAGCGACAATTTTGAAAAAAACGCATTATTTTTTACGTTTTGCTATAATAAATATCCCCAAAAAATATATTAAAAAACATTTTTTTTCCTCAGTTTAGGCCGATACGTATTCTTCGACATATTTTTGGTAAAAAAAAAAATCGCAATAAGCATTTATTGATTGGTTTGCGCAAAAGTTATAGCCTTTACAAGATAGGGGATAGTTTTATGGCATTTTTATTAATATTTTTTTTTTTACTAGTTTCGGCAGCGATCAGCGATTTTTATTGTAACTACGACATTATGGCGGACACATCGGACATTTTTGACACATTTTTGGGACCATTGTCATTTATACAGCAATCAGTGCTATAAAAATGCACTGATTCCTGTGTAAATTACACTGGCAGTGAAGGGATTAACTACTAGGGGGCAGGGAGGGGTTAAGTATGTCCTAGGGGAGTGATTCTAACTGTCAGGGGGGTGGGCAGTGTGTGTGACGTCACTGATCTCTGCTCCGATGACAGGGAGCAGAGATCGAGTGACACTGTCACTAAGCAGAACGGGGAGATGCTGTTTACAACGGCATCTCCACATTCGTCCTCTCCATGAGGCGATCGCAGGTATGCCCGCGGCGATCGTGTCCGCGGGACCCGTGACCCAACTCAGGGAGATCGCGGCAGGCAAATTCAAAGTAACGTACGTGTACGTTACTATGCGCAGCCTGCCATTCTGTCGACGTATATCTACAGGAGCCGGTCGGGAACCAGTTAAAGGTAACCATCCTCACCTGTGATCTGTTTGCTTGTAATTAGTGTTTTTTTTTTATAAAAGGTCAATGAGTTTCTGGACTCCTGACAGACCCTTGCATCTTTCATCCAGTGCTGCACTGACATTTCTGGATTCTGAGTTATGGGGAAAGCATATAAAAAGATATCCAAGGAATTGAGACTGCCAATCAGCAGTGTTCAAACTCTAATCAAGAAGTGGAAAATGAGGGGTTCTGTTGAAACCAAACCACAGTCACGTAGACCAACTAAAATTGCAGCCACAACTGCCAGGAAAATTGTTTGGAATGCAAAGAAAAACTCACAAATAACTTCAGGTGAAATACAGGACTCTCTGAAAACATGGCGTGGCTGTTTCAAGATGCACAATAAGGAGGCACTTAAAGAAAGATGGGCTGCATGGTCGAGTTGCCAGAAGAAAGCCATTACTACGCAAATGCCACAAACTATACCGCTTACAATACGCCAAACAGGACAGAGACAAGCCTCAAACCTTCTGGCACAAAGTCATTTGTAGTGATAAGACCAAAATTGAGCTTTTTGGCCACAACCAATGCTACATTTGGAGAGGAGTCAACAAGGGCTATGATGAAAGGTAGGTGGTGGATCGCTGATGTTTTGGGGATGTGTGAACTACAAAGGCACAGGAAATTTGGTCAAAATTGTTGGCAAGATGAATGCAGTCAAAAAATACTGGAGGAACATTTGCATTCATCAGCCAGGAAGCTGCGCATGGGACGTACTTGGACATTCCAACATGACAATGATCCAAAACACAAGGCCAAGTCGACCTGTTATTGGATACAGCAGAATAAGGTGAAGGTTCCGGAGTGGCCATCTCAGTCTCCTGACCTCAATATCATTGAGCTACTCTGGGGAGATCTCAAACGTGCAGTTCTTGCAAGACTGTCAAAGAATTTACGGGAACTCAAGTCTTTTTGCCAAGAGGAATGGGAAGCTTTACCATCTGAGAAGATAAAGAGCCTCATCTACAAATACCACAAAAGACTTCAAGCTGCCATTGATGTTAAAGGGGGCAATACACATTATTATCTACTTCCCACCCGGCCACTGCACATAAACCTGCGCGATCCCAATGCGCGTGTGTCCCCCGGACACGCCGCATCTCGGAACGGCAGGAGGGCACTGTGATTTGCCCTCCTGATCCACATGATGGCTGTGTCTAATCACAGCCATCGTAATGTAAACAGAGGGGGAGCAGTGGCATCTGACAGGGGATTGCACCGCTGCGTGCCCGCGCAGTGGCTCGATTCTGATCTGCCTGTGCCCCCCAGAGACAGGAGAGTTTTACAAGACAGGAGGGCTCTGTGATTTGCCCTCCTGATCAGATGACGACTGTGTCCAATCACAGTCATCATGCAACGTAAGTAGAAAGCGGTTGTAACTGCTCTCACCTCTTCCTCTCCTCACACAGAGCCTCACTCAGTGAGGAGAGGAAGATAGATCTGTGCTGCAGCTGGGAGATCAGTGAGTTTTTAACTGTTTGTCTGCTGTTTACCCACTGATCACCCAGCTAGTGTCCCCAAAACACAGTGTCCCCAAAACAGTGAAAACACCTGTAATACAGTGAACAGCTGCACATCTGTTCGCCAACAGCTGGCACATCTGTCCGCCAACAGCTGGCACATCAGCCCATCAACAGCTGGCACATCAGCCGCCCGCCATCTAACACATCTGCCGCCCACCATCATTAGGCACATCTGCCCACCATCATCAGGCACATCTGCCTGCCAACATCAGGCACAGCTGACCAACATCTGGCACAGTTGCCCAGCATCTGGCACATCTGCCGCCCGCCATCTGACACATTTGCCGCCCGCCATCATTAGGCACATCTGCCCACCATCATCAGGCACATCTGCCTGCCAACATCAGGCACAGCTGACCAACATCTGGCACAGTTGCCCAGCATCTGGCACATCTGCCGCCCGCCATCTGACACATTTGCCGCCCGCTATCTGAGACATTTGCTGGCCGCCATCTGACACATCTGCTGCCCGCCAACATCAGGCACATCTGCCCACCAGCATCAGGCACAGCTGCCCACCAACATCAGGCACAGCCGCCCAACATCTGGCACATTTTCCGCCCGCCATCAGGCACATCTGCTGCCCACCATCTGACACATCTGCCCACCATCAGGCACATCTGCCCGCCAACATCAGGCACATCTAGCCGCCCACTATCTGGCATGGCCACCCGTCATCTGGCACATCTGCTGCCCACCATCTGACACATCTGCCCGCCATCTGGCACATCTGCCCACCAACATGACTAAAAGATTCTACAGCGCAGAGGAGGCTCTCCAGATACTCCAGAGTATGTCGGACGAGAGTAGCGGGGAACTCTCTTCCTGTCAGACTCGGATAGCGACTATGAGCCAGTGGAAAGCTGTGGCTCCGAGATGGAAACCAAGGAAGATAGATTCCTAACAAGGAGAATCTGTAGATATGAGCAGGTGCAGACATCCACCAGCAGCGCAGCACTCCACTGCATCCACCAGCAGGTATCCACCAGCAGCGCAGTACCTCAGGATGATATGCAGGCATCCACCAGCAGTGCAGCACTCAAGGGCATTCACCAGCAGCGCAGCACTCCGGGATAGGCAGGCATCTACCAGCAGTTCTGCAACCTTCCTAGAGGATAGGTCAGATGCTAGCGAAAGCGCATCCAATCAACGAGGCAGGGCCCATACTAGCCTCCCAGATTTTCAACTGTATCCAACATGGCTGCCCGATACGTCAGTAGAACCTGTAATTCCCCTTTTTACAGCCCAGCCAGGCCCTCAGATACAGTCGGAAAATGTAACCCCAATTTATTATTTTCAGTTATTTTTTACCGATGATCTCCTAAATTACATTGTGGAGCAGTGTAATCTATATGCCAGCCAACATATAACCAACAATCCAAATTCATCATATGCCCGTCCTTTTGCTTGGAAACCCCTCACCGTGGAAGAATTAAAAATTTTCCTTGGCCTAACCCTCAATATGGGGCTGACAAAAAAAATGAACACCTTGCCTACTGGTCTACCCAACCTATCCACCACATGCTGGTCTATTCGTCATTGATGCCCAGAACCCGTTACAAGATGATTATGAGATTTTTACATTTCAACAGCAATGCCTAATGCCTCCCTGGAAATCATCCAAGTTATGATAAATTATTCAAAATTCAGCCCCTAATCAATTTTTTTTGCGCCAGCTTCAAGCAGATGTTTATCCCTGATATAAATATTTGTGTAGATGAATATCTAGTACACTTTACCGGAAGACTTGGAATAAAGCAATACCTCCCCAGTAAAAGAGCCAGACGTGGGGTAAAATTTTATAAGGCGTGTGACAGGGCCACGGGTTACACATATGACTTTATCATTTATGAGGGAAAAGACAGACCGCTAAACCCCCCTGGATGCCCTACCTACATGGGAACAAGTGACAAAAATGTACGGCAGCTGATCGAACCATTGCTTGGGAAAGGTTACGTAGACAAGTTCTACACGAGTCTCCCACTTTTCCGCCATTTGTACCAAAAGAAGACTGTGGCGTGTGGGACAGCACAGACCAACCGCAAAGGCTTCCCACAGAGATTGGTCACCAAGAAATTGAAACAGGGTGAAATGGCCAGTATGCGGACTGAAGAGGTACTAGAGGTGAAGTGGAGAGATAAAAAAAGAGATGTCTACATCCTTTCCACAATGCATGATGACACCTTGGTGGAACTGCAGAGAAGAAAAGGCATGTAGAATGTGGAAGCCTTGCAAAAAGACCTGAACAAATTAATGGGGTGGGCGACTACATGGCAAATGAGGTTCAATGTAGAAAAATGTAAAATAATGCATTTGGGTGGCAAAAATATGAATGCAATCTATACACTGCGGGGAGAACCTCTGGGGGAATCTAGGATGGAAAAGGACCTGGGGGTCCTAGTAGATGTTAGGCTCAGCAATGGCATGCAATGCCAAGCTGCTGCTAATAAGGCAAACAGAATATTGGCATGTATTAAAAGGGGGATCAACTCCAGAGATAAAACGATAATTCTCCCGCTCTACAAGACTCTGGTCCGGCCGCACCTGGAGTATGCTGTCCAGTTCTGGGCACCAGTCCTCAGGAAGGATGTACTGGAAATGGAGCGAGTACAAAGAAGGGCAACAAAGCTAATAAAGGGTCTGGAGGATCTTAGTTATGAGGAAAGGTTGCGAGCACTGAACTTATTCTCTCTGGAGAAGAGACGCTTGAGAGGGGATATGATTTCAATTTACAAATACTGTACTGGTGACCCCACAATAGGGATAAAACTTTTTCGCAGAAGAGAGTTTAATAAGACTCGGGGCCACTCATTACAATTAGAAGAAAAGAGGTTTAACCTTAAACTACGTAGAGGGTTCTTTACTGTAAGAGCGGTAAGGATGTGGAATTCCCTTCCACAGGCGGTGGTCTCAGCGGGGTCATTGATAGCTTCAAGAAACTATTAGATAATCACCTGAATGACCGCAACATACAGGGATATGTAAGGTAATACTGACACATAATCACACACATAGGTTGGACTTGATGGACGTGTGTCTTTTTTCAACCTCACCTACTATGTAACTATTTAAAAAAAAGGCCCCATCCAGAAGCTAAAATGTGTGCATGAGTATAACCTATACATGGGGGGGGGGGGGGGTGAACATGAACAACCAGATGATGCAGCCCTACTTGGCCACCAGGAAATCACTGTTTTGGTACAAAAAAGTCACCATTTATTTGATGCAACTAGCCCTGTTTAATTCGTATATTATTTTTTCTAAGTGCAGACAAAGTTCCCTAGCCTATCTAAAATTCCAAGAAGACGTTATCACAGCCCCTCTCTATCCCCATGGCCAAGCCCCTCAACTAATTCGCTCCGATACATTAGCCAGTCTCCATGAAAGGCACTTTCCTGAAATCCTCCCTCTTACCCAAACAGGTTGCAAACCCCCCAAAAAATGTTGTGTGTGTTCAAGTAGAGGAATTCGCCGTGACACCCGATACTACTGTCCCCAATGTCCCTCCCATGGCCAGGCCTCTGTATTGGAGAGTGCTATCGGAGCTATCATACTTCTCTACACTATCAGTAAAGTGAAGATGATTTTTTTCCAGTTTCCACTATCTGCCATTTCTGTGAGTGACCCAGACTGCCAACGACTATGCCTCTGCCAAACTCGTTTCTGCCCTCGAGGTGAATTGACCTCAGTCTGTTAAATGACCATGCTTTTTGCCTGCCTCTTGAACTGATCATTTTCCCTGCCACTGTACAGCACAGGGGTCTCACATATGTGAGGGGCTCCAGAAAAGGTTTTCTGAGTGGAGAAAACGTTTTTCTCTGGGTTTTTAGTTTTCTCGGATTAGGGTCTGGAGACTCGGAGGCTTCGTAGAAATTTGGGTGGGAAGAAGCCTCTACCCCTGTCCTCAGGTCTTACCTGACCAAGGGCCAATGTTATAGTGCTGCCTGCTGCCAACTGAACTGGTCATGCCTCTGCCTGCCACCTGAACTGGCCATGCCTTTGCCTGTCACCTGAACTGGCCATTTCTGTGAGTGACCCAGACTGCCAACGACTATGCCTCTGCCAAACTCGTTTCTGCCCTCGAGGTGAATTGACCTCAGTCTGTTAAATGACCATGCTTTTTGCCTGCCTCTTGAACTGATCATTTTCCCTGCCACTGTACAGCACAGGGGTCTCACATATGTGAGGGGCTCCAGAAAAGGTTTTCTGAGTGGAGAAAACGTTTTTCTCTGGGTTTTTAGTTTTCTCGGATTAGGGTCTGGAGACTCGGAGGCTTCGTAGAAATTTGGGTGGGAAGAAGCCTCTACCCCTGTCCTCAGGTCTTACCTGACCAAGGGCCAATGTTATAGTGCTGCCTGCTGCCAACTGAACTGGTCATGCCTCTGCCTGCCACCTGAACTGGCCATGCCTTTGCCTGTCACCTGAACTGGCCATGCCTTTGCCTGCCACCTGAACTGGCCAAGCCTTTGCCTGCCACCTGAACTGGCCATGCCTCTGCCTGTTACGTGAACTGCCTTCTAAACCTTGGACTGTACTGAACCATGTTCATACTTTTCCATATCTGTCTGCTGCCTGGACAATTCCTGGACATTTCCTTTGGCTGTCTGAACAAGTGCTTTGACTGCTCTGGAACGAGATTCCTGCCTGCTAAAACCACAGGTGAGAATTTTTTTTTACCCTTTGCTCAGCAGAATGTATTTTGGGGTGTAATTCTTGGTGTGTACATGCTATGTGTTAGAAGCCTGAAGGTGCTATTTGCATGTTGGGCCTATGTATGTGGCCAGGTAGTGAAAAAGTCTCACACATGGGGTATCGCCATACTCAGGATGAGTAGAAGAATGTATTTTAAGGTGTCATTTTGGCTATGTCCATGCTATGTGTTAGAAAGATCTTCTAAATTGACAACTTTGTGAGAAAAAAATAAGTTTTCATTTTCTTTCCACATTTTACAAAAACTTTTGGAAAGAAATGACGTGTTCAAAAGACTCATTATGCCACATAGAATATACATTGGGGTGTTTTCTTTGCAAAATGGGGTCATTTTGTGGGTAATTCCATTGTCCTGGTGCTCAAGGGCCTTCAAAATGTGATAGGTACTCAGGAAATGAAATGTGTAATTTATGCCTTTAGAACGCCTGATGGAGCTACATGGATGTTGGGCCTCTGTATGTGGCCAGGCTGTGGAAAAGTTTCACACATGGAGTATCGTCATACTCAGGACGAATAGCAGAATGTATTTTGGGGTGTAATTGCAATTACGCCTGCACCGTGTGTGAGAAATAACTTGTAAATATGACAATTTAGTGAAGAAAAAAAAAAAAAAAAAAAAAATATATATATATATATATATATATATATATATATATATATATATTTCTTAATTTTCCAAAGCATTGTGGGGAAAAAATTGCAACTTCAAAAAATTCACTATACCTCTTACTAAATACCTCAGACTATCTTCTTTCCAAAAAGGGGTCATTTGGGGAGTATTTGTACTGTCCTGACATTTTAGGGCCTAAGAAATGAGAAAGGCCATGGGTGCATTAGGATTGATACATTTTCAATAATGTGTCGCATAGCTTGTAGGCTCTATAACTTTCACACAAACCAATGATCATACACTTATCAGGATTTTTTTTTACCAAAGATATGTAGCAGAATACATTTTGGCCTACATTTTCGACAAGTTGGATTTTTTTTGGTTTCTTTTAAAACAGAAAGTGGAAAATTTTGTTTTTGTTTTTTCAAAATATTTGCTCTTTTTTCGCTTATATCACAAAAAATAAAAAATGAAGTGGTGAACAAATACCACCAAAAGAAAGATCTATTTGTGTGAACAAAATGATAAAAATTTCATTTGGGTACAGTGTAGCATGACTGCGTAATTGTCATTCAAAATGTGAGAGCAGTGAAAGCTGAAAATTGGTCTGGGAAGGAAGGGGTGAAAGTGCCCAGTACTGAGGTGGTTAGGAACTGGGATTGTAAACTTTGATCAGGGTCATTTGGGTAGTTTCTGTTGCCATTATGAGTAAACACAGTTGATTGATAATAAATGGCTTCAGCCAAAACACTAACCATGAGTGAAAGAAAAGTTTTTGTGTTATCATTCATATTCTCTGAAAAATGGCCAAGAAATCACAAATTCTGCCAGGGTATGTAAATTGCACAACTGTCCTAGCAATTGCATGAAGGTTACGAGAGGAGTCAGCTGCATCACTGTGCATTCCCTTCCTGGCCACGAGTGATGTCAGGCAGCGCCGGCTGGTCCGTGCGAGTGCTTTGGGCGGTGAGTGTTACAAGGAAGCAGGCGGTCTGTGCTTACTGAAATACTTTACCACGCTTCTAGTTGCTGTGAGCTAACTGATCCCTACAGACCAGGAGAGGAGACTATTATGGAGCTGTTTATGCCATTTAACACTGGATGTTTGTGAGCGCAACCCTCGTTTTTTATACACTTATCTTCATCTATTAAACAATAGCACACTAGGGCTGGAGTGCGCTCTCTCTTGTCTTTATGTATTTGTAACCCAGTATCAGTAAAGTTGAACTGGTAATTTGATGGGAAGATGCCTAATATTTTACATGTTTTGTATGAAAGTTTCATCAAGAGTTGGTTACTATAACAAAAGAGACACAGTGTAACAGATCATGTTATCAGTGCAGCAGTGTAAGGATGAGGACACATATTGGTTCTACTAGAGGAGCAAGTTGTGAATACCAAAGAATGCCAGAGAGTTGTTGTTTTTGAATCACATCATATAGATGTGGAGGTAAGATGCTGAAAATCTGCCTGACTTTCCTGTTTTCCCATGATTTTTTACAGTAGTTTGCCTTAAAAATAACCAAATTTGCCCCAAAGGGATTAGTTCTGAATCAACTAATTTAAACAACTTTTGAAGGACCCCTTGTGAATCAAAACTGGGCTGATTTACCTTTCATTAGTGGTCACTAATGGGTCCCCTATATGTAAAGATTCTCTCTGGCAACCAAAACTTTTTGAAAAGTCTGGACAGGTTGTTAGTTATCTTCCTGAGAATTTTGGCAAAGGAAGATACCAACCTGTCCTTGAATGCCTTGAAGGAACATCTGAATCCTCCACAATCCTTGCCATATGGTGATGGTAGTGTACATGTAGAGTTTTATAATCATCACTATTTGCCATAGGTGAATCAAATGGACCAACTTTCGTTGCAATACTTACCCTATACCCAGCGCTGTTCCCTGCAAAATCCCTGTTCTGCAATCCAACACCAGTAGATCCCCAACAGCTGGAGGACCATAGGTTGAGCATGCCTGCCTTAATACATAGACCTTACCGACCGCCTAAGTGGGAAAATACGTAATTACTTTGATGTTTAATACAGGAGTTATGGCTGCAGCTAGATGCCATAACCCCAGTATTATTTTCCCCTCAGGTGCCAGTCTTTCTGATAAAGGTGGTCCGAAAGGTGGATTCCGGTGGTTCCCGGGCTTTCCTTGGTGATCAGTAGCTCTGGGAACCGATCTGGCGATGGCTGAGCACAGAGATGAGCAAAGGAAAGATAGCCTCTGCTCATCTCTTTGGCCTAGGAGGACCAAATCAACATCATGACGTCACTTCCTGTTCCGGCCCCGGCTCCATGTAAACAAGGACTTTTTTTTTTATAAGTAAAGGATCAAAAAGTTTTTGTTTTTTTTTTATCTTTTGCTTTGACGGTTGGAGGAGAAATTTGGGACCTCAGATTTCTCCATTAGGAGGACCTGTCATGCTGTATTGTTATCGAAAGGGATGTTTATTTTTTTATTACAATAGCAATAAAAGTGACCCAAGCCCCTCACCCCCCCATGCTCGCACACAGTGGTGAACACATACGTATGTCACACCCACATATGTAAACAGTGTTCACACCACACATGTGAGGTATTATCATGAGCATCAGAGCAAGAGCAATAAATCTAAAACTAGACCCCCGTCTGTAACTCTAAACTGGTAACCTGTAGAAATTTTTAAAGCATCACCTATGGAGGTTTTTAAGTACTGTAGTTTACCACCATTCCGCAAGTGTACGCAATTTTGAAGCATGACATGTTAGGTATCTATTTACTCTGTGTAATATAATCTTTCATATTTTACAAAAAACTGGGGTATATATGGTGTTCTATTTTTTTAATTCATTAAAGTGTATTTTTTCCAAAAAAATTGCGTTTGAAAAAGCGCTGCTCAAAAACCATGTGACAGAAAAATTGCGATAACCACCATTTTACTCTCTAAGGCCTCTGATAAAAAATATATATATATGTTTGGGGGTTCTAAGCAATTTTCTAACAAACAATACTGATTTTTACTTGTAAACAAACAGTGTCAGAGAAAAATAGAAAAGTGGCGGCAGAAAAAGAGTAGTCCCCCGAGTTTGCCCATTTTTTTGGGGGGGGGGGGTTGTTTTTGTTTGTTTTTTTATTGTTTTTTTTTTTTGTTTTTTTTGTTAACTTTGTCATCTGACTATAGATCTATGTTTATCCCAAGAAAGTTTGAAGCCTTTTACTGTTGACTGTCTCACTACCTCTGCTGGTAGTTTATTTTCCAAGCGTCAACTACCCTTTCAGTAAAATAATACTTTCTAAGATTAGTTTTGCACTTCTCTCCAGTAAGTTTGAGGTCATGTCCCTGTGTTCTTGATTTTGATTTCATATTGAAAAAACTTCCCTCCTGAACCTTATTAACCCCCTTGATGTATTTAAATGTTTCAATCATGTCTCCCCCTTCCCCTTCTTTCCTCCAGACTGTACATATTGCGTTCCTAAAGTTGCTCTTGATATGTTTTAGCCCCCAAACCTTTCACCATTTTTGTTACCCCTATCTGGACTTGTTATATTTTATCAATATCTTTGTGTAAGTGAGGTCTCCAGAACTGGACACAGTATTCTAAATGAAGTCTCACTAAAGATTTATATAGGGGAACCAGGACCTCCTTCCTCCTGCCGGTGATCCCTCTAATAATCCTAGAATTCTATTCCCTTTTCCCACTGCCTGGTCACACTGTTTGCTCACTGTGCAATCATCTGAAATAAGAACCCCCAAATCTTTTCCCTCTGTAGTGCTGGCCAACACTGTACCCCCAATGTTGTACTCTCTCGGTGGGTTCTCTTTCCCTAGGTGCATTATTTTACATTCTGAAATATTGAACTGCAGCCTCCACTGCTTTGACCAATCTTCCAGCAATGCCAAAACCACTAGTGACTGCTCTCTGTTCTGAGTGAACCCCATTTACAACCACACTCTGGTATCTATCCTTTAGCCAACTGCATATCCACTGAACCACCCAAGGGTTGAGTCCTAGATTGTACATATTATGTATTAGATGGTTGTGGTATGTGAAACTATATCAAATGCCTTGCTGAAATCAAGATGTGCTACAGCACCACCCTGGTCCAAAACATTTGTAATATAGTCAAAAAATTCAATCAGATTAGTCTGACATGATCTGCCCTCAGTAAAGCCATGATGCTTTGGGTCCAGCAAGTTGTGTATTTTTAGGTGATCAATAATCCTTCTTTTCAGGAGTGATTCTATTAACTTAACTACAACAGACATTAAAGTCACTGGCCTGTAATTGCCAGCTTCTACCTTGCTGCCCTTCTTGTGAATAAGTACAACATTAGCTGTTCGCCAGTCATGGGGAACTTTTTCTGTTAGAAGAGATTGATTAAAAAAATCCGTTAATGGTCCAACAACTATATCTCTGAGTTCTCTTAGAACGCTGGGATGAATACCATCAGGACCCATTGCTTTATTAAGCTTTACCCGAGCCAGTTCCTTTGCTACCTATGTCTCCAGATGTCTTAAAAATGAACCATCATTACTAGCCACTTAAGGACCGCCTCATGCCGATGTACGTCGGCAAGGCGGCACGGGCAGGCAAAATCACGTACATATACGTGATTTGCCTCCCGCGGGTGGGGGGTCCGATCGGACCCCCCCCCCCGGTGCCCGAGGCGGTCCTGTTTTGTTCCCCGGCGATCGGAGGTGAGGGGGAGGCCATCTGTTCGTGGCCCCCCCCCCTCGCGATCGCCGCCGGCCAATGGGAACATTCCTTTGCTGCTGTATGCTAAACAGCAGCAAAGGAAATGATGTCATCTCTCCTCGGCTCAGGTATAACACACACACACACAGTAGAACATGCCAGGCACACAAAACACCCCGATCGCCCCCCGATCACCCCAGAATCACCCCCCCCCCCCCCGTCACAAACTGACACCAAGCAGTTTTTTTTTTTTTTTTCTGATTACTGCATGGTGTCAGTTTGTGACAGTTACAGTGTTAGGACATTTAGGGTTAATCCCCTTTAGGTCTAGGGTACCCCCCTAACCCCCCTAATAAAGTTTTAACCCCTTGATCACCCCCCGTCACCAGTGTCGCTAAGCGATCATTTTTCTGATCGCTGTATTAGTGTCGCTGGTGACGCTAGTTAGGGAGGTAAATATTTAGGTTCGCCGTCAGCGTTTTATAGCGTCAGGGACCCCCATATACTACCTAATAAAGGTTTTAACCCCTTGATTGCCCCCTAGTTAACCCTTTCACCACTGATCACTGTATAACCGTTACGGATGACGCTGGTTAGTTCGTTTATTTTTTATAGTGTCAGGGCACCCGCCGTTTATTACCAAATAAAGGTTTAGCCCCCTGATCGCCCGGCGGTGATATGCGTCGCCCCAGGCAGCGTCAGATTAGCGCCAATACCGCTAACACCCACGCACGCAGCATACGCCTCCCTTAGTGGTATAGTATCTGAACGGATCGATATCTGATCCGATCAGATCTATACTAGCATCCCCAGCAGTTTAGGGTTCCCAAAAACACAGTGTTAGCGGGATCAGCCCAGATACCTGCTAGCACCTGCGTTTTGCCCCTCCGCCCGGCCCAGCCCAGCCCACCCAAGTGCAGTATCGATCGATCACTGTCACTTACAAAACACTAAATGCATAACTGCAGCGTTCGCATTGGGAACCCACCACTTCTGCAGCGCCCCCCCCATTCACATCCCCAACCAAATGCAGTCGGCTGCATAAGAGGCATTTTCTTTATGTCCTCCCGAGTACCCCTACCCAACGAACCCCCCCCCAAAAGATGTCGTGTCTGCAGCAAGCGCGGATATAGGTGTGACACCCGCTATTATTGTCCCTCCTGTCCTGACAATCCTGGTCTTTGCATTGGTGAATGTTTTGAACGCTACCATTCACTAGTTGAGTATTAGCGTAGGGTACAGCATAGCACAGACTAGGACATACTTTCACAGGGTCTCCCAAGATGCCATCGCATTTTGAGAGACCCGAACCTGGAACCGGTTACAGTTATAAAAGTTAGTTACAAAAAAAGTGTAAAAAAAAATATATATATATATAAAATAAAAAAAAATAGTTGTCGTTTTATTGTTCTCTCTCTCTCTCTATTCTCTCTCTCTATTGTTCTGCTCTTTTTTACTGTATTCTATTCTGCAATGTTTTATTGTTATTATGTTTTATCATGTTTGTTTTTCAGGTATGCAATTTTTTATACTTTACCGTTTACTGTGCTTTATTGTTAACCATTTTTTTGTCTTCAGGTACGCCATTCACGACTTTGAGTGGTTATACCAGAATGATGCCTGCAGGTTTAGGTATCATCTTGGTATCATTCTTTTCAGCCAGCGGTCGGCTTTCATGTAAAAGCAATCCTAGTGGCTAATTAGCCTCTAGACTGCTTTTACAAGCCGTGGGAGGGAATGCCCCCCCCCCCACCGTCTTCCGTGTTTTTCTCTGGCTCTCCTGTCCCAACAGGGAACCTGAAAATGCAGCCGGTGATTCAGCCAGCTGACCATAGAGCTGAACAGAGACCAGAGTGGCTCCAAACATCTCTATGGCCTAAGAAACCGGAAGCTACGAACATTTTATGACTTAGATTTCGCCGGATGTAAATAGCGCCATTGGGAAATTGGGAAAGCATTTTATCACACCGATCTTGGTGTGGTCAGATCCTTTGAGGGCAGAGGAGAGATCTAGGGTCTAATAGACCCCTATTTTTTCAAAAAAGAGTACCTGTCACTACCTATTGCTATCATAGGGGATATTTACATTCCCCGAGATAACAATAAAAATGATAAAAAAAAAACAAAAATGAAAGGAACAGTTTAAAAATAAGATAAAAAAGCAAAAAAATAATAAATAAAAAAATAAAAAATAAAAAAGCACCCCTGACGCCCCCTGCTCTCGCGCTAAGGCGAACGCAAGCGGCGGTCTATCGTCAAACGTAAACAGCAATTGCACCATGCATGTGAGGTATCACCGCGAAGGTCAGATCGAGGGCAGTAATTTTTGCAGTAGACCTCCTCTGTAAATCTAAAGTAGTAACCTGTAAAGGCTTTTAAAGGCTTTTAAAAATGTATTTATTTTGTTGCCACTGCACGTTTGTGCGCAATTGTAAAGCATGTCATGTTTGGTATCCATGTACTCGGCCTAAGATCATCTTTTTTATTTCATCAAACATTTGGGCAATATAGTGTGTTTTAGTGCATTAAAATTTAAAAAAGTGTGTTTTTTCCCCAAAAAATGTGTTTGAAAAATCGCTGTGCAAATACTGTGTGAAAAAAAAATGAAACACCCACCATTTTATTCTGTAGGGCATTTGCTTTAAAAAATATATAATGTTTGGGGGTTCAAAGTAATTTTCTTGCAAAAAAAAATAACTTTTTCATGTAAACAAAAAGTGTCAGAAAGGGCTTTGTCTTCAAGTGGTTAGAAGAGTGGGTGATGTGTGACATAAGCTTCTAAATGTTGTGCATAAAATACCAGGACAGTTCAAACCCCCCCCAAATGACCCCATTTTGGAAAGTAGACACCCCAAGCTATTTGCTGAGAGGCATGTCGAGTCCATGGAATATTTTATATTGTGACACAAGTTGCGGGAAAGAGACAAATTTTTTTTTTTTTTTTTTGCACAAAGTTGTCACTAAATGATATATTGCTCAAACATGCCATGGGAATATGTGAAATTACACCCCAAAATACATTCTACTGCTTCTCCTGAGTACGGGGATACCACATGTGTGAGACTTTTTGGGAGCCTAGCCGCGTACGGGACCCTGAAAACCAAGCACCGCCTTCAGGCTTTCTAAGGGCGTGAATTTTTGATTTCACTCTTCACTGCCTATCACAGTTTCGGAGGCCATGGAATGCCCAGGTGGCACAAAACCCCCCCAAATGACCCCATTTTGGAAAGTAGACACCCAAAGCTATTTGCTGAGAGGTATAGTGAGTATTTTGCAGACCTCACTTTTTGTCACAAAGTTTTGAAAATTGAAAAAAGAAAAAAAAATGTTTTTTCTTGTCTTTCTTCATTTTCAAAAACAAATGAGAGCTGCAAAATACTCACCATGCCTCTCAGCAAATAGCTTGGGGTGTCTACTTTCCAAAATGGGGTCATTTGGGGTGGTTTTGTGCCACCTGGGCATTCCATGGCCTCCGAAACTGTGATAGGCAGTGAAGAGTGAAATCAAAAATTTACACCCTTAGAAATCCTGAAGGTGGTGATTGGTTTTCGGGGCCCCCTACGCGGCTAGGCTCCCAAAAAGTTCCACACATGTGGTATCCCCATACTCAGGAGAAGCAGCTGAATGTATTTTGGGGTGCAATTCCACATAGGCCCATGGCCTGTGTGAGCAATATATCATTTAGTGACAACTTTTTGTAAATATTTTTTTTTTTGTCATTATTCAATCACTTGGGACAAAAAAAATAAATATTCAATGGGCTCAACATGCCTCTCAGCAATTTTCTTGGGGTGTCTACTTTCCAAAATGGGGTCATTTGGGGGGGGGTTGTACTGCCCTGCCATTTTAGCACCTCAAGAAATGACATAGGCAGTCATAAACTAAAAGCTGTGTAAATTCCAGAAAATGTACCCTAGTTTGTAGACGCTATAACTTTTGCGCAAACCAATAAATATACGCTTATTGACATTTTTTTTACCAAAGACATGTGGCCGAATATATTTTGGCCTAAATGTATGACTAAAATTGAGTTTATTGGATTTTTTTTATAACAAAAAGTAGAAAATATCATTTTTTTTCAAAATTTTAAGTCTTTTTCCGTTTATAGCGCAAAAAATAAAAACCGCAGAGGTGATCAAATACCATCAAAAGAAAGCTCTATTTGTGGGAAGAAAAGGACGCAAATTTCATTTGGGTACAGCATTGCATGACCGCGCAATTAGCAGTTAAAGCGATGCAGTGCCAAATTGGAAAAAGACCTCTGGTCCTTAGGCAGCATAATGGTCCGGGGCTCAAGTGGCTAGAGCCAATATGATTCCCCAACTTGTTATTGCTAGTACAATTTATTTTTGAGAAGACTAAACAGAAGTAATTGTTTAAATCAGGGGTCCTCAAACTTTTTAAATAGGGGGCCAGTCCACTGTCTCTCAGATTGTTGGGGGGCCGAATCAATGCAGCCTCACCAGTGCCCAGCAATGCAGCCTCACCAGTGCCCAACAATGCAGCCTGACCAGTGCCCAACAATGCAGCCTGACCAGTGCCCAACAATGCAGCCTGACCAGTGCCCAACAATGCAGCCTGACCAGTGCCCAGCAGCGCAGCCAGCCTGACCAGTGCCCAGCAGCGCAGCCAGCCTGACCAGTGCCCAGCAGCGCAGCCAGCCTGTCCAGTGCCCAGCAGCGCAGCCAGCCTGACCAGTGCCCAGCAGTGCAGCCAGCCTCTCCAGTGCCCAGCAAGGCAGCCAGCCTCTCCAGTGCCCAGCAAGGCAGCCAGCCTCTCCAGTGCCCAGCAAGGCAGCCAGCCTCTCCAGTGCCCAGCAAGGCAGCCAGCCTTTCCAGTGCCCAGCAAGGCAGCCAGCCTTTCCAGTGCCCAGCAAGGCAGCCAGTCTCTCCAGTGCCCAGCAAGGCAGCCTGACTTGTGCCCAGTAATGCAGCCTGACTTAAGCCCAGTAATGCAGCCTGACTTGTGCCCAGTAATGCAGCCTGACCAGTGCCCAGTAATGCAGCCTGACCAGTGCCCAGTAATGCAGCCTGACAAGTGCCCAGCAAGGCAGCCTGACCAGTGCCCAGCAAGGCAGCCTGACCAGTGCCCAGCAAAGCAGCATTACCAGTGCCTAGCAAGGCAGCCTGATCAGTGCCCAGCAAGGCAGCCTGATCTGTGCCCAGCAAGGCAGCCTGATCTGTGCCCAGCAATGCAGCCTGATCTGTGCCCAGCAAGGCAGCCTGATCTGTGCCCAGCAATGTAGCCTAACCTATGCCCAGTAATGCAGCCTGTTCTGTACACAGTAATGCAGCCAGCCTCTCCATTGTCCAGTAATGCAGCCTGACCTGCGCCCATTAATGCAGCCTGACCTTCACCCAGTAATGCAGCCAGCCTCTCCATTGTACAGTTATGCAGCCTGACCTGTGCCCAGTTATGCAGCCTGACCTGTGCCCAGTTATGCAGCCTGACCTGTGCCCAGTTATGCAGCCTGACCTGTGCCCAGTAATGTAGCCAGCCTCTCCATTGTCCAGTTATGCAGCCTGACCTGTGCCCAGTTATGCAGCCTGACCTGTGCCCAGTTATGCAGCCTGATCTGTGCCCAGTTATGCAGCCTGACCTGTGCCCAGCAATGCAGCGTGATCTGTGCCCAGCAGTGCAGAGTGATCTGTGCCCAGCAATGCAGCGTGATCTGTGCCCAGCAATGCAGAGTGATCTGCGCCCAGCAATGCAGAGTGATCTGCACCCAGCAATGCAGAGTGATCTGTGCCCAGCAATGCAGCGTGATCTGTGCCCAGCAATGCAGTGTGATCTGTGCCCAGCAATGCAGTGTGATCTGTGCCCAGCAATGCAGAGTGATCTGTGCCCAGCAATGCAGAGTGATCTGTGCCCAGCAATGCAGCGTGATCTGTGCCCAGCAATGCAGCGTGATCTGTGCCCAGCAATGCAGAGTGATCTGTGCCCAGCAACGCAGCGTGATCTGTGCCCAGCAATGCAGTGTGATCTGTGCCCAGCAATGCAGAGTGATCTGTGCCCAGTAATGCAGCCAACCTGTCCAGTGCACGGGGATTAGTGAGAGAAGCGCCGCGGGACTTACCGCTATGAACAGGCAGCCGTGAGGAGAATCCTTGTGAAGCTTTCCCGCGCTGGAGCGGGCTCTGTGTCTCCGCCCCCACTCTGGACAGTGCCCGAAATTAGTACCGTTTCCCCCTATGAAGCGGGGTCCGCAGGGAAAGCATCTCTCCGGGCGGACCGTTGTGGGGGCTCTAGTGCCCGAAAGGCAGGGAGGGCCGGGTAAAAGACCTTGGCCGGCCATATTCGGCCCGCGGGCCGTAGTTTGAGGACCCCTGGTTTAAATGGTGTGCTAAATCCAGGTCTCCCTCAACATATGTGTTGTGCCCAGTTTTCATTTTAGCGATCCCTTTGTATTTTTTCCTTTTATCACTAATGTACCTAAAAAAAGTTTTATCTCCTTTCTTAATATATTTGTTTGGCCTCCTTTAGTCTTTATACTCCTCCCTCTGTCAGCTACAACTCCTTGAATCTTCTATATGCTATTTTTTTCCATTTACAATCCTACTTACCTCTTTACTTAGTGAACCATGTTGTATTTTTCTTCCGTTTATTTTTACTAACTTGCCTGACATATAATCTAGTTGCCTCCAGGATAGTAGACTTTAATAGTGCCCACTGATTACTTACTCCTGTCATTTTACTCCAACTTTTCAATTCATTTTTTAGAAATTTTCCAATTTCAGCAAAATTTGTCCTTTTAAAAACTAAAACTTTTGTTTTTGAATATGATTTTTCAGTTCTTGCTTTAATATCAAACCAAAGATATTGGCGATCATTGGTGAAATTCTCTCCCACCTCAACATCAGTCAATCCCCATTTATCAATACTAGGTCTAGAATATAATCACTTCGGGTTGGGTTTTTTTACCAACTGTTTTAGAGAAACCCCATTCAGGGCTTTCATTACATCCCTGCTCCTGCTTGTAATAACAGTTTGAGAATTCCAGTTAATGTCAGGCATGTTAAAGTCACCCATAATCAAAACCTCTCCTTTCATTGCCATTTGAGTTATCTTGTCAATCAACAAGTTATCATAATCATCAGTCTGTCCTGGGGGGGTCTGTATACTACACCAATTCTAAGGGAAGATCCCTCTTTGGTTGGAAGGCAAGTCGAGAGGGTTTTGAGTATTCCATTTGTTTTTTGAATTAATATTAGCGTTATGCTATTCTTGACATATATGGCAACTCCACCTCCCCTCTTCTCTACTCTGTCGTTATAGTTATTCCCAGTCATTTAAATCCTTGAACCTTGAACCACATCTCTGTAATTGCAACAAGGTCCAAGATGCCCCTAGACATAAGAGCTGTCAGCTTACAAAGTTTGTTGTCTAAACTACGAGCATTATTGCACATGACATGACAAACACTACAATCAACTGCTTTATTTTTACTACCAGAAACTTCAACTGAAGTGACCACCCCATCAGCCGAGTCGTTAGCAACACAAACCCTCACATTTGTTTCAACCTGCTGGGGACAGAAATGCTCCTCAACAATTATATCTCTGCCCCATTTCTCAGTTTAAATGCGTGTCTGAAAAAATCCTAAATTCTATACCAAGAAGCTCAGTGCCCTTGTTTGAGGGATGCAGGCCATCTCTCTTGTACAGTTCAATGTCAGACCACTGGATAGCATTATGACCAACATGGTAAAAAAACAAAGTCTGTCTTTACAACCACTTTAAAGCCTCGTACATATGATCGGATTTTCCGCAGACAAAACCTCTGACTTTTGTCCGAAAGGCGTTGGCCCCAAACTTATCTTGCATACAAAAGGCACACAATTGTCGGCCAACAAACACGAACGTATTGACATACTACGTGGTTTTTCAGCTCTTTAGCGCCACCCTTTGGGCTCCTTCTGCTAATTTTGTATTAGTAGAAGTTTGGTGAGTGCTGATTCACACTTTTCAGTTCGCACTTTTCATTTCACGCTTTTCATTTTGCGCTTTTCTGTTAGTTTCCAAGCGACCGTTCGTCAACCAGCCATGTTGCAGAATCAGAGGAGATAATGTGTTATTAATTATTGGCCTTAGAGTCATTGCTTTGACCCAAGTCCAGTCCAGGAACAGGAGGAGGAGGATTTCTTGGACCAAAAATTGGTTGCTTTATTAATCATGACCAATTATTTCATATGTCTTTGCTGCGGGAGTTTCAGGAGAATAATCCAGATGATTTTCGGAATTATCTCCAGATGACGGACCCCTGCACCAACTCTTGCCATTGTTGATGCCTATATTAAGCAGCAGTACACATGCATGAGGCTTTTATTTTATTTTTTGCTTGAATAGTCATTTGATTTAGTATATTTTCTATATTTTTGGATGCATAGAATGCACTTTTTGGTTAAGTTCTATTGTTAGATAGCATGTATAATTTTATTTGTTTTATTTTTTTAATGCAGAATAAAAAAATTGTGGAGAATAATACTTGGCTATGTGTTTTACGTCAAATAACAGTTTGGGACTAGGAAGTTACATTTTACAAAATACAATGTAAAATTGACAAGGGACACCAACATAGCCAACATAGTTGTGTCTTTGTTCTTAAAAACTACGGGATAATGGTGTTGTGGTAACTTGCCCAAATAAAAAAAACAAAAAAAAACAAAATAATAATATTCTTGATATCACTAAAAAAAAGTCTTTGAAAATGTGTTTGCAATAACTCCATCAGTATCACCAGCAAAGCAGCTTCATTATTATCCCATTAAAGAAGAAGAGAATTGTGCGCTGCATTTCGAGATTTAATAATTTGCCACGTCACGAATGTTAATTCTCCATCACGAACGCTAATTTACAAGACTGACCGCTTCTGTCTCCTTCTTGCTTCCGAGCATGCGTGTTTGTACTTTGGACTTTTGTCCAACGGACTTGTGTAAACACGCTCGGAAAATCCGACAACACACATTTGTCTGCGGAAAATTTGAAAACCTGCTAGCCAACATTTGTTGGCAGAAAGTCCGATAACAATTGTCTGATGGAGCATACACACGGTCGAATTTACCACCAACAGCCTGTCATCGAACATTTCCCGTTGGAAAGTCCGATCATGTGTACGCGTCTTTACAGTTCCTGTCCTTCCCCCAACCTTTGACTGGATGGTAAAAGGAGATGCAGCAGGCTGATGAACTCATCTTTCTGTTCCTCTGCTAACTTCTCCTTGTCAGCATACTTCTTGTTAGCAGATGAGCGCTGCAGAAAAAGGAATTGGCTCCTTGTACTGCTTCTCCATCTCCCAGTACAGACCTGTAATAAAACATGCTTTCAAAGGTTGGATGGGCTTACAATAAAGCTGGCACATTTTCAATCTGAACTTACTTGTGAATTTTGATGAGCTTATTATACCTAAAACAATTCTACTAGCAATCCAAATTATATTTTGTTCAGCATTATTTACTAGTCTTAATGACCATTTTCCCCAACGTGCTTTTAAAGCAATAGCAATTGGACTAATTTTAAAGCAAGTATTAATCTATCTCGTTCAATAATTAAACAAGTGAAATGTACATTCAGACAGAATGGTAGTCATAAAATGTTGAGTTTTCGAATAGCAGCTGTACGTTTGGAGTTGGTCTTCTCTCCACTGGGATGTTATTATGTGCTTATCCATCATTAAATCATGTGGTGTTTGGAGTGCTTGGAATTTGAAGCTAAATATGCTTTACAATGTGTTTATTTTTTGGTATGCAACTTTTTATTTTTACTTCTGAGTCATGAAATCCAAAACTGCCAGATGTAGTGGTACCTATTTTCTAAGCCCCCTTTCCACACTAAACTAACTTTATACAGAATAAGTAATGAAAGTCATTAAAACAGAACGATGAGAGAAGCAAAGTCTAATGTTCTCCTAGTCTTTTTCATGAGTGTTATGTATTCATGTAGCTTCAAATTTTCTGCATTTACATCATTTACCATAATCATAAAATGTCAGGATTCTGGGACTGATTACTCATATTTTGCTACATACTAGCAAGGAAACTATGAAGAATTGACATTTAAACTCTGTGAGCATTTACATATTATGAATCCCAAACTCTATCCATAAGTTTGTCTAGATCAGAGGTCTCCAAACTTTTAAGCATGAGGGCCACATTGTACATTTTCCAATTTTTGCAGGCTGAAAAAAAACTATTTTTATGTCCAGGAGTGCCCAGCATTTTCCCCCCTTACATTCAAGAGTAGCTAGCAGTCCCCATATACATCAAGGAGTACCTAGCTGTCCCCCCTTACATCCAAATGTGCTCATAAGAGTCCCCCCTTACATGCAGGAGTACCCACCAGAGCCTCCCTTGCCTCTCAGGCTGCAGGGCAGAAGTCAGGAGGTGGGGCATGTAGGCATGTGCAATTTACCCTCCTCTCTGTAGCTGACCACTGTACAGAGGGAATGGAGCATGAGAGGAATATTGTTCATCTGCAGCCTCCGTAGGTGTCACCAGGAGAGTAGTAGTCCTATTGGACACTACAACACTGGTTTATCCAAGCGACCAACTGTGCCAAGGGTGATGCTAATAAATAGCAGTGCCCTGCTAAAATTGGCGTATGGTTGAGAAGTGGATAGTGTAGGGAAAAGATCCACTCTGGATAGGGACAGCTATTTTAGAAGATGTTCCTAATGAGGAGGGACAGAATAGGGCACTGCTGCCAGTGCTAGTAATATCAGAGCTCTTGAGCTGTGATTTGTAACCAACATCAGTCTGCTGTTTGCCGATACCCTGCTACTTGCCTACAGTCACCCCTCTACTCAGATGCTGCTCCGGTCACGTAAGCATGCTAAAGTGATAACCTTTCATCTCCTGGAGTCTTGCCATCGCTTAACAGTTGCAATCTTGGAACACCCAATAAGAGGATAGTATGCAACCGGTCTAAACTACGTGGCATGTTCACCAATTGCCAGGAGCCTTGCGGACAAGATGGGTGAACTAGAGATACTGTTGTACGAGGAGGATTTGTTTTTTTGTGGGAATTTCAGAGACTTGGTTCAACAGCTCTCATGATTGGCTGGCAACCATTCAAGGGTATACCCTTTATCGCAAAGGATAGAGAGGGTAAAAAAGGAGGAGGGGTATGCCTGTATATCAAGAATAATGTACAAGTGAATGTGAGAGATGACATCACTAAGGGAGCTAGGGAGGAGGTGGAATCCTTATAGGTAGAGCTCCAAAGGGATGAAGCTAAGGGGAAAATAATACTGGGAGTATGCTATAGGCCCCCTAACCTGAGGGAGGAGAGGGAGGCGGACCTCCTATCACAATTTGGATTAGCAGCAAGGATGGGAAGTGTTATCATGATGGGGGATTTTAATTATCCAGACATAGACTGGGCAGAGGGAACCACGCATTCGTCTAAGGCTCACCAGTTCCTAAATGTCTTGCAGGACAATTTCATGTGTCCGATGGTAGACGCACCAACTAGAAATAAAGCATTACTAGATCTACTGATTACCAAGGATACAGACCTGATCAGGGCATTAGCCAGTGCATCCCATTGGGTAATACATTTAAAAGAGCGAACAAAAGTCCTGGATGGCTTAACGCCAATGTAAAAATAAATATTTAAACAAAAGAGAAGGCCTTCAAAAAATACAAGGTTGAGGGATCATCATCGGCATTCAAACTTTATAAAGAATGCAACATAAAATGCAAAGGTGCAATTAGGGTGGCTAAGATAGAACACGAAAGACACATAGCGGAGGAGAGCAAAAACAATCTGTGTAAACAGTAAAAAAGGGAGGACAGACCATATTGGCCCCATAAAGAATGAGGAAGGACATCTGTTTACAAAGAATGGGGGGCTGCTGAAGGTATTGAATTTCTTCTTCTCCTCAGTCTTCAAGAGGGAATCGGGGGGCTTCAGTAACCAAAACTGCAGTGTTTATCCTTGTGACACATCACAGGAAGCACTCTTCATGGCTAACAGAATTAGAATTAGACTTGGGAAACTTAACATTAGCAAATCACCAGGATCGGATGGCTTGCACCTGAGGGTACTTAGGGAACTCAGTCAAATAATTGCCAGACCATTGTTCCTAATTTTTACTGACAGTCTACTGACTGGAATGGTACCAGCGAATTGGAGAAAAGCCAATGTAGCACCAATATTTAAAAAGGGCCCAAAATACATCCCTGGGAATTACAGACCAGTTATCCTGACATCAATAGTATGCAAGCTCTTGGAGGGGATGATAAGGGACTATATACAAGATTTTAGTAATGAAAACAGTATCATTAGCATTAATCAGCATGGATTCATAAAGAATCGTTCTTGCCAAACCAATCTATTAACCTTCTATGAGGAGGTGAGTTGCCATCTAGATAAAGGAAGGCCCGTAGACGTGGTGTATCTGGATTTTGCAAAAGCATTTTACACAGTTCCCCATAAATGTTTACTGTACAAAATAAGGTCCGTTGGCATGGACCATAGGGTGAGTACATGGATTGAAAACTGGCTACAAGGGGAGTTCAGAGGGTGGTGATAAATGGGGAATACTCGGAATGGTCAGGGGTGGGTAGTTGAGTCCCACAGGGTTCTGTGCTGGGACCAATCCTATTTAATTTGTTCATAAATGAGCTGGAGGATGGGGTAAACAGTTTGATCTCTGTATTTGCGGACTATACTAAGCTAAGAAAGGCAATAACTTCTCCGCAGGATGTGGAAACCTTGCAGGAAAATATGAACAAATTAATGGGGTGGGCAACTACAATGAGGTTTAATGTAGAAAAATGTAAAATAATGCATCTGGGTGGCAAAAATATGAATGCAGTCTATACACTAGGGGGAGAACCTCTGGGGGAATCTAGGATGGAAAAGGACCTGGGGGTCCTAGTAGATGATAGGTTCAGCAATGGCATGCAATGCCAAGCTGCTGCTAACAAAGCAAACAGAATATTGGCATGCAATAAAAAAGGGATTAACTCCAGGGATAAAGTGATAATTCTTCCACTCTACAAGACTCTGGTCCGGCCGCACTTGGGGTATGCTGTCCAGTTCTGGGCACCAGTCCTCAGGAAGGATGTACTGGAAATGGAGCGAGTACAAAGAAGGGCAACCTAGCTAATAAAGGGTCTGCAGGACATTAGTTATGAAGAAACTAAGGTTGCGAGCACTGAACCTATTCTCTCTGGAGAAGAGACGCTTGAGAGGGGATATGATTTCAATTTACAAATACCATACTAGTGATCCCACAATAGGGATAAAACTTTTTCGCGGAAGGGAGTTTAACAAGACACGTGGCCACTCATTAAAATTAGAAGAAAAGAGGTTTAACCTTAAACTACGTAGAGGGTTCTTTACTGTAAGAGTGGCAAGGATGTGGAATTCCCTTCCACAGGCGGTGGTCTCAGGGGCATCAAGAGTTTTAAAAAACTATTAGATAAGCACCTGAACGACTGCAACATACAGGGGTATACAATGTAATACTGACATATAATCACACACATAGGTTGGACTTGATGGACTTGTGTCTTTTTTCAACCTCACCTGCTATGTAACTTTGTAACTATGTAACATTGCTGGAACCTCTGCAACAGTGTTCTTCTGATATTGTGAACTTGGTGTTATATATTTCACGGAACTGTTAAGTTAAGAACTTTGATGCTGTACCACATGTGTTGTGTGCCTACCTACAATTTAACAAATTATTATTGTGCCAATTTCTTTGGGTCTCTGTGTGCTGTTCTTCCACATTTGGTACCAACTTCTTGGCCCTGCCTACAAGCAGGTCTGAATGGAGAAAGTCCACTCCACCTCTAAATACTGTGGGCAATTGTGTCACTGGTTGGTTTGACATTGTCGGTCCATGGACCTCTTGGCAGGTATGCAGCTGTACCATACTCTTTCCATTTTTGGATGATGGATTGAACAATGCTCCGTGAAATGTTCAAAGCTTGGGATTTTTTTTATAACCTAACCCTGTTTTAAACTTCTCTACAACTTTATCCCTGACCTGTCTGGTGTGTTCCTTGGCCTTCATGTTTATTCACTAAGGTTCTCTAACAAGCTTCTGAGGGCTTCACAGAACAGCTGTATTTATATTCATATTAAATTACACATAGGTGTAATTTACTAATTAGGTGACTTCTGAAGGCAATTGGCTCCACTAGATTTTAGTTAGGGGTACCAGAGTAGAGGGGGCTGAATACAAATGCACGCCACACTTTTCAGATATTTATTTGTAAAAACCATTTATTATTTTTGTTCCACTTCACAATTATTTGCCACTTTGTGTTGGTCTATCACATAAAACCCCAATATAATACATTTATGTTTTTGGATGTAACATGACAAAATGTGGAAAATTTCAAGTGGTATGAATACTTTTTCAAGGAACTGTACACTTTAACCCTAGGTCCCCCTTGCCGACAGCCCCAGAGCAAGCCCCTTGCTATGGTGGTACTTGTACGTGCTTGCTCCTGAGCTGTCTCTGTGTGTCCATAAAACACAGAGAATGTGACTTGGCCCCGCTCCCTCCTTACTGGCTGTAATTGACAGCAGTGGGAGCCAATCTCCCCCACAGCTGTGTCTCAGAGAATGAGGAACGAGAGACCTGTGAGAGCCGCTGCTCTTGTGCACATCGCTGGATCGTGGTTGGGCTCAGGTAAGTATTAGGGGTTCTGGGAATGCTGCCCACAAAAGGTTTTTTACCTTCATGCAAAGAATGCATGAAGGTAAGCAATCTTCAGCTTTTACAACCGCTTTAAAAGTAGTTAGGGTTATCCTGGAATTCCACTTTAAAGATGTAAAAAGGTGTACAGAAAGTGTATAGAAAGTACCAGGCACAGAGGAGTCCAGTGAATCCAGCCATCCGCATGCATGCAAGCAATCAACCCTAAACTATCTTTAACTTCCAGATGGTTATGCATGTTTGCTACAAACAAATCACTAAAAATGGCCATGGCAACACATATCATATAGGGCTTATTTACACTAGCAGCAGTCCTTGCCCCCTAGCAGATCCTTGCAGATTGCTTTTTAGAGGGCGGGTGCCACACAGCTAGGAAACCATAGATTGACTCTTCACTGCCTATTTTATTCCACAAAAGTCTGCACCATTGCACCACAACAGCATGCATTACATATGGTTGCAGGGTGGTTGTGGTGCAGTCTCATTCACTTGCACAGGGGGTATAGATTTTTGTTGTGGCATGGGTACAACCTTCTCCAGCCGTTGTGTCGGGTTAGGACAGATGGTTGGGGGCCAGTAAGCCGTAAATGTGTTTTTTTAAATGCAAGTATTGTAAATACCTTAATTTGACCTGGTATCAGCCTCTTGCACTGCATGTAGGGCAGGGCTGAAATCCAAGAAGTAATTAATTAAGGAGCCAATTAATTCATTTGCTGACAAAAAGCATGCCAAAAGGAAAAGAAAGGAGAACAGGTGAGAGATGAGCTCATCACTGTGCTGCTTCTCCTTTTACTGTCTAATCACAGACCAGGGCAGGTCCAAGCTGACATGGGCTTAGAGGAAGTGGGTTAAATGGTGCTGGCCATCAGACTAAGGACATCTAGTGACAGAATTTGAATGTTGCAAACAAAGCTGGTTTTGATATTGAATCTTTAAATTAGCTATTCATTTTTATCTTTGGCTGGAGTTCTGCTGTACGACACCTGCTCTGTCTGGTTATAGTCAGATTGAACAATGTATACAGTGTTTATGAACTCAGACATCCACTGGCCAACCATTATTTTAAAGGGAGAATGAAATGACCTGTTGTGATTATCCCAGCCTATTATTCATATATCTTGTTATAGGCCTTTGGTAGTAATGCTTGCCCTCCCTCATTCACTGGTGCAAATACTTACATAATATACACAGCTCATCCAAACTTGCACACAGTATTTATATAAAAAAGAAAAAAAATTGTAGGTTTGATCGTGCCTGCATGTCCAGCTGCCATCTGATATCTGCAGGTTGCTTTATTTGCATGTCGATTTTTAAAGCAACCATTGCAGTCAGCAAAAAATGATCAAAACTTGACTGTGGCCAGAAGATCCTCACATTTGTAAGGTTTTTGACAATCTCAAAGTTGATCTACATCCCATTTCCTCTGTTGCAATAAATGTGACACTTTACTGCATTTGAGTGACACCATTCTCATGCAAGTATCAGGCAAACAGCAGCCCCATGCATGCATGAGCTTTGGAAAATATAGAGTTAAGTACAGGCATACTTTAAATACACATAGTTAATTCCATAAAATAAGGGTGAGCTTAACTCCTAATAATATAAAAAAGATTTAAAACTTTACTAATTCCAACAAAATTCTAGCATTTTCCCTTGCTTTCATAAGCCATAAAGTGCTTGAAATGAAGCCAATTTGTTTTTCCTGCTGAAAAAAGAAAGTATTATTTTAATCCATGTTTAGTAGATTTTAAATTAACAGCAATATAAACCAAATCTACAAAAGGAAAATATTTTATATGTAAAATTAAAGGCTAAGTTCACCTTTTCGGCCAAAGTTTCAATTTTCATAATAATTAAAAGTGTTTTCTAATGTAATTTCTTGCCAAGCCATCCCATTGTGCTTATTTTTTTTTTTTTTCCCAAAAAAGCTTTATCTGAGAAAATACAGGTACAAATATAGCTTGATAGTAGTATAAAGTTGTACAAGTGTTTCGTTATAACAAGACAACGCTTAACAGTAATAGCTAGTCTTCAACAGGTAGACTACCCGAGTGTCAGCATAGACCAGGAGCTTAAAGCGGAGTTCCACTGGTTTTTGAGTTTATTAAAAGTGTAGCTGCTGACTTTTAATAAACAGACATTCACCTATCCCACGGTCCAGCGTTGCCGCCACCTGAAGCCTCAGTTCTCTCCCTCTCCTCTTCACGGCGCTGACATTGTGAGTGTGGGCACCTGGCTGGCCTAGCCATGCTGTGCTCCGTCAATAGCCAGGCAATGTTCTGGGACCTGTGACGTGTCCCAGAACATTGCCGGGAGGGAGGGGCTGCCTAGGAGTCGCCTAGGCAGCCAGACGTCGGAAGGAGGAAGTGGGACAGGAAGTCCCACTCCAAACCAGGTACCCAGCCCCCCCCCAAAAAAATGATATGCCAATTGTGGCATGTCAGGGGGCGAGGAGTACTTAAAGCAGAAGTTCCACTTTTGGGTGGAACTCCGCTTTAAAAGTCTATTTCTTGCCTAGTGAAAAGAAGAATGTACATACACAAATAGACCTTATGTTGAGCCCTATCAGTAGGTTAAGCAAATTCCATATCAGGATAACAAAATGGCATAGTACTGAAAGGCCCATATGGGACATCTGTTGGCAGTATATGTGCTCAGGTGGTCTTTTTCTCCTCACAAGTTTTATTTCAGGCTTCGGTCAAGGTGGGCTTTAGGTTGTTGGGAGGAGTAATTTTAATGTGATGGGTAATATCCAAGTGGTGTAATGCCGCGCACACACGATCGGAAAGACCGACGAGAGTTTTTCGTCGGAAAATGCGACCGTGTGTATGCTCCATCGGACTTTTGCTGGCCTAATTCCAACCAGCAAAAGATTTAGAGCATGTTCTCATTTTTTCGGTAGGAAAATGTTTCTATCCGAAAATGATCATCTGTGGCAATTCCGACGCGCAAAATTCCTACGCATGCTCAGAAACAATTCGACACATGCTTGGAAGCATTGAACTTAATTTTCTCGGCTTGTCGTAGTGTTGTATGTCACCGCGTTCTTGACAATCGGAAGTTCAGCGAACTTTTGTGTGAACGTGTGTATGCAAGGCAACCTTGAGCGGAATCCCGTTGGAAAAGCCATCATATCTTTTTCCAACAAGAAGTCCGATCATGTGTAAGCGGCATAAGAGTGTATTTTAAAGTTGGCCTGGGTTCTATCCGAGTACCTTTTCTTAGGGGGAAGTATTTGAGGGAATGAGAATTTAAGGAATCCAAAAGAGGGATTGGGGAGCTAGTAGATAAAGGTCTCCCTTTATAAAGTGTGAAGATGCTCAGAAAACAGGGCGATAAATGTTTGGGGGGAATATGGTTAAACATGGGGAAGGCATAAAGGGGGGAGGGGATGTTGCCAACAATGGCCTTGTCAGGGGGTGGATGGAGGGGGAAGGGATGGAACAAGGGGTTATCCTTTTCTCCCATCTGAGAGCCAAAGGGAAGCCAAGAAGCTTAAGTCATAAGGTTAGTGAACTCCTCTGTGATTGTGAAGTGCTGCCAGCAGGACCAGGTCTTCCTAAATTTAGAAGGGGTATCTCTCGCTAGATGCACCAGTTCCTCCATTCCTGCGTTTTTTTGTATACGTTTCAACCAATCTGCTGTTGTTAGGGATGACGTGGATCGCCATCCCGTTGGAATGCACAGCCTAGCTTCATTTAGAAGGTTCATAGCCAGAGAGCGTAGGTATGTAGATTTCGGAAATTGTGGAATGATGTAGCAGATATTGTGCTGGTGTGTATTCCAGAGGGAGGGTGGTAATTGGTGATTAGTAAGTCAATGGACTTCCTTCCAAAATGGCTGGATTAGGGGGCACGTCCACCAGATGTGTAGAAGTGATCCCCTCTCTCCTCCATATCACCAACACAGAGGGGAAAGCGTAGGGGAAATCTTGTGTAACTTGGTAGGGGTCCTGTACCATCTCAAGAGAATTTTGAATCAGTTTTCCTGTGTGTTAATGTTCACTGAACCTTTGTGTATGTAAGTGTACCAATGTTCTTCTCTCACTTACCTCATCTATAGCAGCTCTAAAGTGTCACCTATTTTTTTACAAATGTCTTCTGTTTGCATCACTTCCTGTGGATCATATCCCAGCATGCATTGGCTTGCTGCATCCCAGAACAGGTCGTGATAGGGCATGATAGGGCATGATAAGGCATGCTCACCACTCTGGACCACACCTCCCCCATTACTATACCACCTCTTGTTTTATTTCTACCTACTTTCTGTACAAACTGATTGTACAACCTCATGTAGATCTACCATCAGCTATACAGTGTAATGGACTGCCTGATTTGTTACAAATTGGACAAATTGTATAGATTGTTCAGGTGGGTCCTCCTATTCCATAATTTTGGTAAATGTATAGGAAATTGTACAGAGATTGTACAATTGGATCGCATAGTGTATGGTCATCTTTATACAAGTACATATGAAGGAGTGGATAGAGGCACTCAACTCTCAGCTGTTCCCACATTTGTTTTTTTGGGGGGGGGCGTTTTGAAGCATTTCCGATTGTCATGTATAGGGCAGCCCCAAAGAAGCCGCAGAACTTTATTTTGGAGTGGAGCGGAGATCTATGTGTTTTTACTGCGCTTTTTGGTGCATTTGCAGCATATTTGCCACATGGCAGATGCATGCCCGCTACCCACACTTGGGGTGCCATTAACATTTAAAGTGGAACTTTAGTCAAAAAACAAAGTCCTGCTAGATCACTTCATGCTGGTCCCTGTTGCAGGTATAGCTATGTGAAACATTAAAAATAAGTGTCTATACTGTTTAAAATCCAGTAATACACTGTCTTACCCTGCTCTGCACATGCTCAGTTGTTCTCCATTTTTAGGTACAGTTTGTAGAGGCCGATCTGCTGACAGCCTTAAAGCAGATTTAAACCCTCCTATCCTTTACAGCCAAGGAAGCTACTTCTGTTTGATCTGCAACTGCCATGGTGTTGCGCATGTGATCAGTTATTGCACCAGCCATTTGATGGTTTGACAGTTTGGTTGAGAACTCAATAAATTGTGACAGTTTGTATTTCCAGCATTCCAGGAGTGTAACTGTTTTTTGAAACTGGTAAATTAATTGGGTTTAGTTCTGCTTTATAATTTACAGCTATTCAGGGGCTCTGGACTTCAGCAAAATGGCAGCCTCCGGCAAGACGTAACAGTAGCAATACTGGAGGCAATGTACAGCACACACTAATTCTGGTAGCATAATTATTAAAGGCTAACTCCACTTTCGTGGGGCTAAAAAAAACAAATAAAGAAAAAATAATATAGCATGTACAACTGCAATACATATTGTAATTGAATGTTATCAAAAATCACCTTTCCTTTTCAATCTGCAGCCACTGTAATTTTCTATAAATGCAAAGCAATATGGCTACATGACGTTGTTCTCTACACAGAATGTGGATTGACCACTCCCCAGAAACATCATTTCCTGCTTGTGTGATTGGCTCTCCAATTTTCCCAGAAGTCTGTCTTAGGCCCCTTTCACACTAAAACGACTTCAAAGTCGCACGATTTTGCCTCGATTTTACAGCGAGTTCGCAATTTCAGGGAAACTTGAGGTCTATGAACCTGAACTCGCATCAAAGTCAGACCAAAGTAGTGCAGGGATTACTTTGAAGTCGGCATGACTTGAAGTCGTACTAATATGAATGGTTGTCATTGGAAATCATGGGGAACGACTTGTCATGCTACTTTGCAGTCCCAAATCGTGGGACAAGTCGTACAAGTGTGAAAAGGGCCTAAGATATAAGTCAGATTTCAGGCATCCCCTGCAACAAAAATGTCATTTTTGGTGAGATATTTCCAATAGGAACACATCTAAAGGGATGCAGGCCCAGTAGTTTTCCTCATTAGTGCCCTGCAGCTGCCACAGCTGACAGATAATTATGAAACCACTCTCATTAGACCCACTGAGCACAGAGGCACAGACAAACACACATGGATTTCTTCAGAATAACAAAAGGTAGGAATCTGCAGAAAAGTTTGTTATAATCCTTGCAATCTTCATAGATCACCCAGGGGGGATGTTTTTTTCTCAACAAAAGTGGAGTTACGCTTTAATGTGGAATGTATGTTCCTTGCTAAAGAACATTATTTTTTTTCAAGTTGTTATGGGTAAAGTTCCCCTTTAATGACAACGCAAGCATGATGCTCATGTGCAGCGCGTTTCTGAAGCGCATGGCCATGCACGTGTTTTCTGTGCGGTTTGCCATGTATTCGCAAATGCACAAATGTGAATGGAGCCTCATTGTTCTTGTGTAAACACACCAATTTCACTTTCAGGCCCCATTCACACCCAGCGCGGTGGGAGCAGGGCCAGGACAAGGGGTGGGCAGGAGGGGTGGCTTCCCTGAGTGCAATGGTTTATTCCAGGGATGGGGGCACCCTGACCCTAACCCTAAGGGAAGGGGGGGCGCAGTTTGGCATCTTTGCCCTGGGCGCTGGATGATTTTGTCCCGGCACTGGGTGGGAGCCCATATTTTTGGGCTTATTTTCCCATCACATGCAATGGGCAGCCCATTGATTTCAATGGCAAAGTATGCTTATGGGACATTTTGGCGTTTTGCGAATTTGCACATTTTGTTGCCTGTTTCTTCACACGATAAAATGTGTTTGCTTCTGCGTTTGAGGTGTCATTAACAAATGATGGCACCAAAAGCGCAACTAGTGCATTTCAGGTGTATAAAGGTGGCCGTACACTATACAATCTGAGAACGGTGATTACTGATAGCATTGGGAATGCATGAACCTGCAGAGGTGGGAGTGATCACCTGGGGGGGGGGGGGGGGGCAGGGTGTCTGTTAATGAGGTCAGCCGAGCAGCTACTTCCTTCTACTGGTAAGGCCTTGTCTAGGACAAATAGAAAACCTTTTCTTTTCTGCAAAAGAGATACATTAATGGTATATTGGTACCTAGGGGAGATGGAATTTAGAAAAAAAAAGCTTTTAGGGTGAATCTATATGACTGAAAGTAAGCCCATAGGCTTTTCATTTTAATTCAATACATTTAGAGCCCTATTTAAAACAGAGAGCACACTATGCCTGTATTTTACACATTTTATTTATAAAAAGCAGAACGTATTATGAAGTCAGCACAGAACAGTCCCAGATAGAAGAGACCTGTCACATGACCATTCAATGTCATGCAACAATTCTTCTTCTTCTGGCACCTTTTTTGTAAAACAGCTTTGCTTTATAAATTTGTCGCAGTCATATTTGTTACATGTTCTTATTCACTAAGCATGACTTCAAAAAAATCTAAACTGCTGCTTACATTTTACTTTTTCTTTTCTGAAAAATATAAAACTGAAGCTTTATGCCACGTACACACGATCGGACATTCCGACAACAAAATCCTGGATTTATTTTGGACGGATGTTGGCCCAAACTTGTCTTGTATACACACGGTCACACAAATGTTGTCGGAAATTCCGAATGTCAAGAACGCGGTGATGTACAACACGTACGACGAGCCGAGAAAAATGAAATTCAATAGCCAGTGCGGCTCTTCTGCTTGATTCCGAACATGCGTGGAATTTTGTGCGTCGGAATTGTGTACACACGATCGGAATTTCCGACAACAAGTATTGTTGTTGGAAAATTTGAGAACCATCTCTCAAACATTTGTTGTCGGAAATTCTGACCGTGTGTACGCGGCATAACTCTGCTGTGCAGATGGGGCTGGAGAGTTAACGTTTAAAGTGGTTATAAACCCATACATATACCCAGTGAAGGGGCTATCCTCAGGTGATACACAGAGATTAAACAAATCCTCCTACATAAGTTGTACCTGATTATCTGTAGTCCTCTTTTCTCCAAAGCCACGTCATGTATCTAATATAAAATCTAATATGCTATGAGGAAGGCTTTTGCTGAAACATGTTAGCGTTTTGATGTCGCACTGCTGTTTGTGCTCAATAAAGATTTAAGAAGAAGCTTGCCGGCATTCTTTTTGCAATTTTGATGTATGGGACACAATAGCCTGAGCACCGTTATTCAGCTCATCGTCCTATAAACATGCGGTAGAGCTTGGGTGAGTTTTCGTCTACATTGTCACGTATCTAATGTCACACACTGTACAGCATACAACAGAGAGCTGAGTGTAATCTGAGACCTGAGTAGAGGGAAAGGGGAAAACCCCCTCCACACAGTCTCATAAGGAAACATGCACAGCAGAAGTTGTCAATCACCTTCTGTGTGCTGGAGACAGGGCCGGTGCTAGACTATTTTTTATGCCCTAGGCAAGAGCAGCTAATTGCACCCCTCCAAAAAAAAATATTTTCCTGTTTTCTGAAAGTGCGCCAATGATGCAGCATACAGGACTTTTGGTGTGGTTTCAGAAAATGCAGAAAAAACGTGTTCCTTCCCACCTTCGCCAGTAGTACTCCTGCTCTCACAGCAAGCATTGCTCTTGCTCCTGTCACAGCCCTGTTATCCAGTCACACCCTTTCTTCTGCCAGGTCATCACACCCTTTCTTCCGCCGGCTCGTTACATCCTTCTACCTGGTTTGTTACTTGTGACAGATGCTACTCCACCTCCTTCCTCTCAGCGGCTGTGGCTGTGCCCTTGGCTGCAGTGTGCCCTAGGCAGCTGCCTAGTTTGCCTAGCTGTAGCACCGGCCCTGGCTGGAGAGGGGTGGTACTGTCTCCCATGAGTCTGTGGTGTCAGGATAACCTTTCAGAAGTAATTAATGCAGATAGAAGAGAGAGGAGAGAAGAGCTAGGACTCACATTAGGTTGCTGTCTCTGCCCCAATTGAGGATATTCCCCCTCTCTATGTGTCCTGTTTACCATTATCATTGAAAGTGAGAGAAAATCCCAAATTTTGGGTTATCCCCAGAAAAGTAATAGAAGTGAAATCTTACAATGGGGACACAAATTCTGGTGACCTGGGGGTCCCCAAGAAATGCCTTTAATTTGCAGGGATTTCTTCTCACTTCCTGTTGGCTATGAGACAGGAAGTGATGGGAAATCTCGACAATTGGACACAGATGGCGAACAAAAATCTGACAGGGGTTATAACCCTACCTTGCTCTATCCCAAATCAGAAAAAAAGTTTTACCTATAGTTCTTCTTTAACATGTTAAAGTAATTTCAAATGTATGTTTTATCTTGTTTAAAAATGCAACTTTCATTAAAATATTACCTGGTGATCCTGCCAAAAAGGTACTTTATGTTATAGAGTGATGACGCTCTGTCCTGTCTTCCAATATTTCTCTCACATGGCTTCTAATGGAAACTGCAAGTGGCCATTTCAACACATAACACAGGCATTGTCCAACCTTATTGCCATAAGAAACCTGGCCTGAGAAATGCCATGCTACCATATATAGGATATAGACCGCAAGTGGCTTCAAATAGACTAAAGGAGATCAAGTGCTGAGATGCAACAAAGAAAGAAAAAGTTGAAAACGAGTATTTTATTTGAAAAGAGAAGTGTCAACAAGCTTGCTTTTGAATTCAGTTTGGAACACTACTGAAATCATTCAAAATTCATTGACAGGAGCATTTAACCTGCAGTTGACCACCTTCTGACCTGCTTCAAAGCTGCTTTTGTATTGCCATAGATTTGTATGGGAGAGAACCAGTTCTGAGGCCCTAATGTGATTCACTTTAAAAAAAAATGTATAAGTGTTAAACAGAATACATGTCGGCAGATCAGAAATTGACTTAAAGTGGTTTTAAAGGCTTACGTTTTTTTTTTTTACCTTAATGCACCCCCCCCCCCCCCCAAATACCTACCTGAGCCCAATCTCGATCCAGTACTGTGCTCAAGAGCATTGGCACTGCTCTCTTTTCTCACAGGACTCAGAGGCAGCAGTGGAAGACATTGGCTCCTGCTGCTGTCAATCAAATCCTGTGAAGAGGGAGCAAGGGTTGGGGTCGAGCCACTCTGTGTGTGTCAATAGATGCACACTTTGCTATGGGGTCAGATGGAGAAGAGGGGGCCAGCAGGGGGACCCCAGAAGAAACTGCTGCACAGAGATGGTAAGACAAGTTTGTTAATTAAAAAAAAAAATATATATATATATATATATATATATATATATATATATATATATATATATACTTTTACAGACACTTTAAGACTGAATTTTAGGTATGCCGATTTTTATATAGTTACATTGATCCAGCTTGGTCCAATTAAAGTATGTACAGTCAGGTCAATAAATATTGGGACATCGACACAATTCTAATCTTTTTGGCTCTATACACCACCACAATGGATTTGAAATGAAACAAACAAGATGTGCTTTAACTGCAGACTTTCATCTTTAATGTGAGGGTATTTACATCCAAATCAGGTGAACGGTATAGGAATTACAATAGTTTGTATATGCGCCTCCCTATTTTTAATGGACCAAAAGTAATGGGACAATTGGCTGCTCAGCTGTTCCATGGCCAGGTGTGTGTTATTCCCTCATTATCCCATTTACAAGGAGCAGATAAAAGGTCCAGAGTTCATTTCAAGTGTGCTATTTGCATTTGGAATCTGTTGCTGTCAACTCTCAATATGAGATCCAAAGAGCTGTCACTATCAGTGAAGCAAGCCAACATTAGGCTGAAAAAACAAAACAAACCCATCAGAGAGATAGCAAAAACATTAGGTGTGGCCAAATCCATTGTTTGGAACATCCTTAAAAAGAAAGAACGCACCGGTGAGCTCAGCAACACCAAAAGAACAGGAAGACCATGGAAAACAACTGTGGTGGATGACCGAAGAATTCTTTCCCTGGTGAAGAAAACACCCTTCACAACAGTTGGCCAGATCAAGAACACTCTCCAGGAGGTAAGTATATGTGTGTCAAAGTCAACAATTAAGAGAAGACTTCACCAGAGTGAATACAGAGGGTTCACCACAAGATGTAAACCATTGGTGAGCCTCAAAAACAGGAAGGCCAGATTAGAGTTTGCCAAACAACATCTAAAAAAGCCTTCACAGTTCTGGAACAACATTCTATGGACAGATGAGACCAAGATCAACTTGTACCAGATTGATGGGAAGAGAAGAGTATGAAGAAGGAAAGGAACTGCTCATGATCCAAAGCATACTACCTCATCAGTGAAGCATGGTAGTGTTAGTGTCATGGCGTGGGCATGTATGGCTGCCAATGGAACTGGTTCTCTTGTATTTATTGATAATATGACTGCTGACAAAAGCAGCAGGATGAATTCTGAAGTGTTTCGGGCAATATTATCTGCTCATATTCAGCAAAATGCTTCAGAACTCATTGGACGGCGCTTCACAGTGCAGATGGACAATGACCCGAAACATACTGCGAAAGCAACCAAAGAGTTTTCTAAGGGAAAGAAGTGGAATGTTATGCAATGGCCAAGTCAATCACCTGACCTGAATCCGATTGAGCATGCATTTCACTTGCTGAAGACAAAACTGAAGGGAAAATGCCCCAAGAACAAGCAGGAACTGAAGACAGTTGCAGTAGAGGCCTGGCAGAGCATCACCAGGGATGAAACCCAGCGTCTGGTGATGTCTATGCTTTCCAGACTTCAGGCTGTAATTGACTGCAAATTATTTGCAACCAAGTATAAAAAAGTGAAAGTTTGATGGATGATTGTTAATCTGTCCCATTACTTTTGGTCCCTTAAAAAGTGGGAGGCACATATACAAACTGTTGTAATTCCTACACCGTTCACCTGATTTGGATGTAAATACCCTCAAATTAAAGCTGAAAGTCTGCAGTTAAAGCACATCTTGTTTGTTTCATGTCAAATCCATTGTGGTGGTGTATAGAGCCAAAAATATTAGAATTGTGTCGATGTCCCAATATTTATGGACCTGACTGTATGTGGCATATCTGTGGGATCCCTGTGAAAGCTGAAAATCACTGTAATAGGCACCACTATTACAGTGGTTTCCACTGCCTTCCGGATCATGGGTCCGGGTTCTTTTATTGGACAATGTGGAGATCGTGACATCACCACCCTGTCTCTCCATCTTGTGCAATCAGAGAAGATTTTGCATTCATTCAGAAAATACAAAGGGGGAGATTTACTAAAGTTGGAGAGTGCAAAATCTGGTGCAGCTCTGCAAAGAAACCAATCAGCTTGCAGGTTTTATTGTCAAAGCTTAATTGAACAAGCTGAAGTTATTATTATTATTATACGAGATTTATATAGCGCCAACAGTTTACTCGCGCTTTACAATGTATAAGGGGGACAACACAATTACAGTACAGTTCAATACAAAAGGTACAGGAGTGCCCTGCTCGTAGAGCTTACATTCTAAAGGGAGGGGGTGGTGGTACAAAAGGTAATAGCTGCAAAGAATGATTTGATGGGGGTGGCTCAGGGACAGTTATGTGGGTGTAGGATAGGCTTCCCTGAATAAATGAGTTTTCAGGGATCTCCTAAAGGTGGACAGGGTAGGGGCTGATCGGACATACTGGGGCAGGGAATTCCAGAGGATGGGAGAGGCTCTGGAGATGTCCTGAAGGCAGGCATGGGAGGAGGTAACAAGGGAGCTAGAGAGCAGGAGGTCCTGGGAGGAGCGGAGGGGGTGATTTGGGCGATATCTGCAGATAAGGTTGGTGATGTAGATGGGGGCGATGTTGTGAATGACCTTGTATGTTATGGTTAGCATTTTGAATTTTACACGATGGGGTAGGGGAAGCCAGTGAAGGGATTGGCAGAGAGGAGCAGCAGTCACGGATCGATTAGTGAGGTGTATTAGTCTAGCAGCAGCATTCATAATAGGCTGAAGGGGGGATAGCCTGCTTAAGGGTAGGCCATTAAGGAGAGAGTTGCAGTAGTCGAGGCAGGAAATAATCAAGGAGTGAATAAGTTGCTTTGTGGTGTCATTAGTCAGGAAGGGTCAAATTCTGGAGATGTTGCGGAGTTTAAGGCGGCAGGATTTAGCCAGTGATTGGATATGGGGGCTGAAGGAGAGGTCAAAGTCAAGGATTACACCCAGGACCCTGGCATGTGTGGAGGGACCAATGGTTGTGTTGTTGATATTAATGGTGAAGTCACAGGAGGGGGACCATGAAGGAGGAAATATAACAAGCTCAGTTTTAGAAAGATTAAGTTTGAGAAAGTGGTGTGACATCCATACCGATATGTCATTCAGCAAGTTTGAGATCCGTGAGGAAATAGAGGGGGAGAGTTGAGGAGCGGAGAGATAGATCTGTGTGTCATCGGCATAGAGGTGGTATTGGAAGCCATGGGAGGTTATCAACTGGCCCAGGGAAGAGGTATAGAGTGAGAAAAGGAGAGGCCCAAGGACAGAGCCTTGGGGTACCCCAACAGAAAGAGGAAGGGGAGCGGAGGAGATGGAGTTGTAAGTGACACTGAAAGTGCGCTGAGATAGGTAGGAGGAGAACCAGGACAATGCAGAATCACGGAGGCCAAGGGAGTGTAATTTGCTGAGGAGCAGCAGGTGGTCAACGGTGTCAAAGGCAACAGAGAGGTCTAAAAGTATGAGTATGGAGTAGTGGCCATTGGTTTTGGCAGTTATTAGGTCATTGGTGAGTTTTAGTAGGGCAGTTTCAGTAGAATGTTGTGAGCGGAAGCCAGACTGTAGGGGGTCGAAAAGGTTGTTGTTCGTGAGGTAGCGACTCATTTGGTCATGAACAAGGCGTTTGATGAGCTTGGAGGCAAACGGAGCAGGGAGATAGGTCTTAAGTTATTCAAACAGGTGGGGTCTAGTGAGGGTTTTTTGAGTATGGGGGTAACCAGTGCATGTTTGAGCGAGGAAGGAAAGGTGCCGGAGGAGAGGGAAAGGTTGAAGATGTGGGTTAGGGAGTTGAGCATAGAGTGGGAAGGTGGTCGCAGTAATTGAGAGGGGACAGGGTCATGCACAGCTGCACCAGATTCTGAGTGCTCCAGTTTTAGTAAATCTGCCCCAAAGTGTTCACTGAATATTGCCCTTACCAAGAAAGCAACCTCCTATGTTCAGCAAGCATATAAGCATAGGAAAGTAATAGCAGAAATAATACCAAATGGTCCATTGAGTCTGCGCCTTTTTTTTTTTTTTTAAATGTATCTATATATTTTTTTGACGTTTTTTGTCTAAGTATAGATTATTGCATGTCTTAAGCACATTTGAATTCACTTACTGTTGACTGACTCACTACCTGTGCTGGAAGTGCAGCTGCTCAGCCCTGGGCCCAGAAGCCAGTAGAGATCACTGGAGTAGCGGTGCCTACTAAAATTATTTCCAGCTTCCATGGGGATCTCACAGGTATGACACATACAGTACATACTTATATTGGTCCAACCTGGGACAATATAAAAATTGTCATACCTGGAATTCACTTTCAAAGTCCATGTAGAGAGTCAAAAGCATAGGGGTGCACTGTGTTGCAGCTCCAATAAGGCAGAGGCAACCAGAACAGTAATCATGAAAAGAACAAAAAGGGACGCAATCGAGCTTGTGTATTAAGAGACCCATATGTGCTTAAATAATAAAGGTAAATAATGCAATCACATGAGTCAAGTAAAATAGCGCCTTAAAATAGCTTTAATTGGGGTGTGGTATATAAAGCAATGGCAGGATCTGAGAACTCTGGGGGTCTCCAACACGGGAGGGCAATGGGTAATGCACAGCTGGATATACAGTACCTTGCAAAAGTATCCACCCCCTTGGCATTTTTCATGTTTTGTTGCCTCACAATCTGGAATTAACATGGATTGTTTCAGGATTTGCATCATTTAATTTACAGAACATGCCCACAACTTTAAAGATGTTTTTTTTTATTGTGAAGCAAACAACAAATAGGACAAAATAACAGAAAAAGTCAATCTGCATAATTATTCACCCCCTAAAGTCAATACTTTGTAGAGCCACCTTTTGTGGCTATCACAGCTCCAAGTCGCTTTGGATAAGTCTCTATGGCTTGCCACATCTTACCACTGGGATTTTTGCCCATTCCTCCTTGAAAAACTGCTCCAGCTCCTTCAAGTTGGATGGTTTGTGCTCAGTCTGGAGCTCCATGCAAGATTTCGCCTCATGGGGTAAGGATGATCATGAGAATAGTGAGGGGATCAGCCCAGAACTACTTTGGAGGAGCTTGTGAATGATCTCAAGGCAGTTGGGACCACAATCATGAAACAAACTATTGATAACACAATACGCTGCCATCGATTGAAATCCTGCAGTGCCCGCAAGGTCCCCCTCCTCAAAATGTACATGTACAGGCCCATCTGAAGTTTGCCAATGACCATTTAAATGATTCAGAGAAGGATTGGGAGAAAGTGCTGTGGTCAGATGAGTCCAAAATTGAGCTCTTTGACATTAACTAGAATCGCCGTGTTTGGAGGAAGAAAAATGCTGACTATGACTCTAAGAACACCTTCCCTACAGTCAAGCAAGAAACATTATGCTTTGGGACTGTTTCTCTGCTAAAGGTACAGGCCGACTTTGCCGCGGCCAATGGACAGGGACATGTATTTTAAAATCTTGGCTGAGAACCTTCTTCCCAGCCAGAAAACTGAAGATGGGTCGTGGATGGGTCTTCCAGCATGACAATGACCCAAAACACACCGCCAAGGCAAGAAAAGAGTGGCTCAAGAAGAAACACATTAAGGAAATGGAATGGCCTTGCCAGTCTCCAGACCTTAATCCTATAGAAAATGTATGGAGGGAGCTGAAACTTCGAGTTGCCAAGCAACAGTCAAGAAACGTTAAGGATTTAGAGAAGATCTGTAAAGAACAGTGGACCAAAATCCCTCCTGAGATGTGTGCAAACCTGGTCACTAACTACAAGAATCGTCTTACCTCTGTGCTTGCCAACAAGGGTTTCTCCACCAAGTACTAAGTCATGTTTTGCTTGAGGATCAGATACTTATTTTACTTACCGAACTTCAACTCAATTTATAACATTTGTATCATATTTTTTCTGGATTTTGGGTTAATATTCTTTCTCTATCATTAAATATACATCTATGATAAAAATGATAGACCCTTTATTTCTTTTTAAGTGGGCAAACCTACAAAATCTACAATAATTATTTTCCCCACTGTATACACACGTATATATATATACACACACATATATATTATATCTGTTTGGAATTTAGCTTTATTGTAAATCATATTTTTGGGGACAGAAAGTGTGTTAGGACTATAAAAAATGTTGCACTCTCATCTCCTTGGGGGAGGTGTTCTGTAGTTGAACTGGGAAGGGCAGATACCAAAGATTGAGATAATACACTACTACACAAGACATCACTGCATTTCTAGCACATCAACATATATCTTTTGCACTTGATGGCTATGACAAAAAGTTTTATTTTAAGACCTCATGACCACTGGATGTTTTTACAGCTCCTCCTAGGGGTGTCTAGCATTTTTTTCCTGCCTCTAAACTCCCCTGCATTTTATCCTATGTGTCCATGTACACATAAGCTTTTAGCAGTGTTTAGAGTCAGGAAAAAAACTCCCCCACTACCAGTGTGTCCTGTAGCAGCAGAGTTTGGGCAGAAAAAATGCTTAACTCACCTAAACGCTAGGCACGTTTAGTGCTTGAGCATTCATTCAATTTAATGGCCAGGATAAATTATTTATTCTGGCCAGTTAAATTAATTAACACCCAAGAGCTTGATGCCTGTAAAAGCTTTAGACACTTTTAAAGCGGCAGACATTTTTTCAGCATTTTTTAACTCTCAGGCTTCTGAGAGTTAAATTAACATCCTGCGTGCATGAGGTCTAAAAAGCAGAGCTAAACTTACCTTTCCTCCAACAGTCCCCATCCCTCGACAGTGCTATGAATAATAAAGTGGTGGTGTTACACTGTTAAGTGGCGTTATATAAAAAAAAAATGTGGTCAATATAAATAGAATGGATGAATTCAATGACAAAAATAAATACATATATATATATATATATATATATATATATATATATACATACACAGTGCAATTGAATAATGCAGTAGGTAAGAACAACACGAAAGTTACCCCCTGGGGGGTCCAAACTTCAGCAGAGGGAAATTGCATTTTCTGTTTTACCATTTATTCTCTATATATATGTTCAGGAGCGGCCTTCCCTATTGATTTTGGGAGTCTGTTTGCCTCAAGTGAAACTCCTCCACCCATGTTATGGCCGGTGATCTCCAACCATCCATCTGATCCTGCTGGATATTGTTGAGTTATACCTCACAAATGCTCGTTTTACTCAATAATTATTTAGTATATGAGTTCACACTCTTTGGTAAACATGCCAATCTTGTCATATGGTGGTGGATCTCACAATCAAAGGCAAAGTCAAAACCCTTTTGTGCCCTCACATGGGTGTCTTTTCTTCTACTTCAGTGATTTCATTTTCACAGTGGACTATTTTTTATATGATTATTTATATTTTTTTTATGTTGATGGACACTATTATGTGATTTTGTTGTATCACTACATCAGTCGTATTGACAGTTCATTTATCCATTCACTTTATATTCTCACATTGTACAGAGCGCTGCGCTATTTATTTATTTGTTAGGTGTATTTTATTGCAGCAGAGACATTGCATGTTTCTTCTGCAATAAAGAGCCTGCCTGTTTGCAGTTTTTGACAGCAGAACTTTAGTTCCACTTTAAGTTTCAGTGATATTTTTAATAAACCAAAATGGAGAAATTAAGAGATGCTCATTGTTAGGGTTTACTTACACTTTTTCTTTTCTATATTCAAGAGTACATGCAAGAGAAAATATTTTTCAGTGCATTGATTGTGTTGCATTGTTGAGTGCACCTGTTTTATTATAAGGAAATAAGAAAAAAGAATTTCCCCTAAAATACAGGTTTAGGAACATTTACAAAAAGACTCTGTAGAAAATCACCTCTAATTGTAAATGTTCCTTGTATTTCAAAAATGTTTAGAATTTACTTCAAATAACTTTTACTAGCACATAATCCACACATTTGCTTACGCCCCATTGACCATTCTATGAGGACTATATAAGATGACCTGTGTGCCACTCACCTTTCCAAAGAGCTGGAATCCTTTGATTTTTATCCAGGAGCTTTTGCACAGGGCTCATTCCACTGAGCCATGGATTGTGGGGCAACTTGCAGGTTTTCACTGAAAATGTTCCTTCAATGGCTAAAACAAACAAAACTCTGCTACCTCAGATCATTCCTCTAAACATAGGTAGATAATTAAAGCTTAGTTCCTTCTGTTGAGATGGAATCCAAGCATAAAAGCAATGCGGCTTTTGCCCTCTGCAGATCATCCGATAAGGACCTCACATAGATTAGGCTGAGTAGTTTTAACTGTCTAAAACTTTTAAGCTTTTTATAATTGTGTTGGTGACTTTTCCAGTTCAGAGACTCAATACTGAAAAAAGTTTTTTTTTTTTTCAGCCCACAAAATTACTGATTAAATATTCATACTATCAATAAGGCAGTAATTGAATTAGAAATAAAATGCACTTTAAATTTTTCATTTAATTCAAGGTTTTGTGTTTTTTATTTATTTATTTTTTGCTAAAGATGTAAAAGCTTAAATTTCTAAAAACAAAATGCATGAGATATTTTAATTCTTTTGCATCATTTGCTTATTTTAAAGTACCGTACTAATAAATCCAAAAACAAAAATGTATTTCATCTTGCAATCCTTAAAGTGGGGTTCCACCCAAAAAAACAAAAATACCTGAAAAATTCTAAAAAAAAAACATTGGGATATTTTTTTTTTTTTTACTTACCTCTAAATGCCTGTTGCTAGGTGGTCCCTCGTAGTCTGCCTCTTCCTTTGCCTGGGCTGGTGACATCACTTCCCCCTCGGCACAGGAAGGGCTCGGCTCTGCTCCCTCCCTCCTGTCAATCATCTGGGACCCATTACAGGTCCCAGGTGATTGAGCGGCCAATCACGCCACAGCCCGGCGCCCACAGTTGAAATGCCGGCGCCGACGAGCGGAGGGGGGGACGAGCGGGGCTTCAATCCCCCGCATCGCTGGACCCAGGAACAGGTAAGTGTCCAATTAAAAGTCAGCAGCTGCAGTATTTGTAGCTGCTAACTTTTAATTTTTTTTTTTTTTAATGGACCCCCTGGGTGGAACTCCTCTTTAACTGTGGTGGTTGCAGTAGTTTTTTGTTTTGTTTTTTATTTTAGTTTTTTTGTTTTGTTTATTTTCTCCTGGTGATCCGGGCAGTAACACACTTCCCGTCTCAAGGTGGCTCCTTTCTAGATGGAGGAGCAACAGAGCCACCCTTGGACAGCAGCATTTCCAATTTGGAGAGAGGGTAGTGTTAGATTGTTAGATACACTAATGCCCTGTACACACGATCGGACATTGATCGGACATTCCGACAACAAAATCCATGAATTTTTTCCGACGGATGTTGGCTCAAACTTGTTTTGCATACACACAGTTGCACAAAGTTGAAGGAAAATCTGATCGTTCTGAACACGGTGACGTAAAACACATACGTTGGGATTATAAACGGGGCAGTAGCTAATAGCTTTCGTCTCTTAATTTATTTTGAGCATGCGTGACACTTTGTGCGTCGGAATTGTCTACACACAGTCGGAATTTACGCGAACGGATTTTGTTGTCAGAAAAATTTATAGCAAGCTCTCAAACTTTGTGTGTCGGAAATTCCGATGGAAAAAGTCAGATGGAGCCCACACACGGTCGGAATTTCCGACAACAAGCGTCGATCGCACATATTCTATCAGAAAGTCCGACCGTGCGTACAAGGCATAACAGATTTAGATGGACAGGCATCCAACTCATCAATCATTTATACCGCTGAGTTAATGTAATTTATTGCATGGTTGGATTGTATTGTTATGTGGTGTATTTATTGGATACATTGGAGACAGAGGAGAATGCACCCGATAAAGCATTTGCTTTTTATATATTAAATATATCAATAATAATAATTAGAAAAATAATTAATACATGAATAAAGATTAATAAAATATATTGTTTCAACAACAAAAAACAGATTTAGATGGACTAAACTAACAAATTAAAGCCATACTCAAGCTATCACTTTTTAAGCAGTTAAAGCAACATTTTTGTGTCTTTTGGGATAAAGATTTTACATAAATGAAAAAAAATGACCATTGTAAGCACCCCTGTCAGCGTTAAATTGTTTGTCTCAAACCTCTAACTATCACTTTTGCTGGACAATTTGGTCTGTTAAAGGAAATTAAAAAATAACAGACTTACTCACCAGAATACCAGGTGAAAATAAAGCCTAAAAAAAGAAAAAAAAAAGATAATGCAACCACCGCATCTATGGACTGTAGTAGGGTGTAATGCCGCTTTAACACTCATGTTTATCTAAATACATTACCACACACAACAATTGAGAGTTTGGATAGTTTGGAGTTAGGGATTACACTTTGGAGAGGTGGATTTGGTGGATTTGGTTGAATCATTAATGTCTGCCTGACCATTTTCTGTCTGAACATTTTAAGAACACAGATAGCATGACCCACCCCACCCAAAGCAAAAAATAAACAGGGTTTTAGCTGGCGTTCCACTTTTTTCAATTCATTTCTTTTTTCTTCTTGATTAGTATGTGTACCTTGATTGAAAAAGTATTAGAAACCCCCCTTCCCCATTTCAATGTCAGAGAAAATAGGTGAAAATGCATTAAAATAGATAAAGATAACTCATGATTTTTCTTAGTTTAAAGGAACTAAGCCATCAATGGTTAGTGCTAGCTGCTCAAAATCAAGACTGGAACCAGACCTGGAAAAAGAAGGTAAGTACTTTACAGCACCCTCTACTATGATGAGAAAAAATGGCATTGTTTGCAGCTGGTACAGAATGCAACAGCAAGACTACTCACTGCCTACTTTTTTGTAAAGCCCTAAATACTCTTAACACTTTCATCATTTTTAGGAAACCTCATGCAGCACAATGACTTAGTGGTTAGCACTTCTGGGTCACAGCGATTTCCTTCCACACTCCAAATACATGTTTGCAGGTTGATGGGTTTTTATCTAAACTGGCCCTAGTATATGCATGAAGGATTGTAAGGTCCTTGAGGATAAAGAATGATGTGAATGTACAGTATATAAAAAGTGCTGTGTAAATTGTCAGTGCTACACAAATACTTGTAATGAATACAAAAAATAAATCCAGCTAGTTGACTAATCTTGACACGGCTATTGTACAGGGCACGGTTGAGTGTTGGGCTGGCTGCTTTGGGTTGGTCTTCCTCTGTCCATCCTTTCACTGGGGCTTCTGTTGCATCCCTCTCTCCACCTGTTGATCCTATGCCACTTCCATTGGGTCCTGCCGAGCATACCTGTATACCTGTATAGCAACAAGTATTGGCACATGTATTTTGACCTTCACTTTAAGGGCAGATTGCAGTTGAAGTATTTTTTTTTTTTGTTAAACGCATTAAATTTGTTGTTTACTATGACCCTAGTTACTGACCCTGCTTATCCTGACCTCGCTTGAACTTCACCAGCTCTGACCTCACTGCGATTTATGACCTTCATTATGCTCTACATTTTGGCTGTGATGTTCAGTTTCTGTATCTGTTGGCAATGACCCATGGTATGACTTTCAATTACATGCTTGTCTCATTCATTGGCTTGACTCTTGCACCAGGCTGAAGTTATCATTAGGCACAATAGGCATGTTCCCAAAAGCAGCAGAGGCAAATTTTTCCTGGATAACTATTAGCCACATATTGCTTTCCTTTATTAGTAGAAATACAGACAACTCATATAAGCTTAATTTCACATTGTGGTGTTATTCTAAACCAAATTAGGATCAACCAAATGTAAAATAGGTGATCCAGGCAGAGGGTTATTAGGACACCTAGGCCTGACCCGTTACCTGTCTCAGCCTGTCCTTTATATATGAAAGTTAATTTAGCTCAAATAATATCTAGCATATAATGTCTGGCATGAAATTTTTCGAAGCACTAAAAAGATGGCTACTATAGGTTATTTGTACTGCAGTGGTGGCTATAGTGTTTAAGCAGATGACCCTTACATATCAACTACGTTTAGCACAGCAACCAAACTATGTGGCCCTCATAGGTGTGCCCAGGGGGTGTGCCAGATGTGCCTGGGCACACCCTAATCACTCTGTGTGGTGCTAATTCCCTCTACTGCCTTCGCCCCCCCCACCGCACTGATGCGGATGGAGAGTGGGGGAAGGGGCTAATAAATATGTCATTTATCAGCCCCTTCCTTTTCTAAATGAACACAGTGAACACCCACACTCACTCATTGTGTTTGATTATAACAGAAGCATAGTAAACACTTTACTATGCTTCCATTTGTGAATGGAGAGGAAGCTGCTGAGCACAGAGCACTTCCCAATCATTCACTGTCCAGTGCAGCTGAGGCTGCAGAAAAAGGACGTGTGTTTGAGCTACACCCTAATGCAATGGGCTGCACACACCTATGGTGGCCCCACACTATTTCAACAAAGATATCCTACACCATGGGATCTATATAGTTTTTCACACAATATTTCCACAACTTTAACCTAGGAATCACACATTTTTTCAACTGAATCCAATTAGAAAAATGTGCAAATCTTGGGTGAAAGCTGTGAGCATCTTGCATGAAAGCATTTATAAATAAGTCCCTGAGATTCTCCCTGCTACAATAGGTAAGCTCCACCAGATGCACACCAAAAGTCCCAAAAACTTTTAGAAGACTGGCAACATTCATTTTTTAATATGCTCCGCCCTTTAAACTCTCACTGTGTTTCAGAATATTTCTTATTTTTATATACCGTATTTATCGGCGTATAACACGCACTTTTTTCCCCTTAAAATCGGGGGAAAATTGCGGGTGCGTGTTATACGCCGATCCTCGCCGATCCCCCGCTGACTGTGAGCGGAAGAGCAAGCGCCACCGACATACATACATAGCCGAGTGTACTCGGTTAGGTTCGGCTAGCTCCGCTCACAGTCATGCCCAGTCCCGCCCTATGATGGACATAGCACAGGGACTGGGCGTGACTGTGAGCGGAGCTAGCCGAACCTAGCCGAGTACACTCGGCTCCGCCAACAGGACTACGAGAGGAGCCAAAAGCAGCCGAGAGCTGCCAAGAGACACAGGACCGGCTCTGTGTCTCTCGGCGGCACCATATTTAAAAACTGCAGTGACACTGACAAGTCTGCAGTGTCACTGGGCAAGGCTGCAAATGACAATAAAAGGCTGCAAATGACACTGAAAGGCTGCAGATGACACTACAAGGCTGCAAATGACACTGACAAGGCTGCAAATGACACTGACAAGGCTGCAGATGACATTGATAAGGTTGCATTGATGGGGCATTTAAATGTAAGTTTTTTCCTTAAACAGTTTTTTTCCTTAAAATTCCCTCCTAAACTTGAGCAGGGACTCTGTGACTGTACGTGCTGAGGCCAAGTCGCAGCCTGTGCAAGAATAGACATCAAGCCGGTATTCAGTCACCTGTGGACAGCATCACCTTACTGTCTGGCGGCAGCCTGGAGGCCACTCCTGTTCCATCTACCCTGCATCTGCACCAGATCCAGGTGGGCCGTGGCATGGTGCAACAGAGGTCGAACACCATCCATAGAGTCAGCACCCTGAGGGAGATCCTATAAAGCTACCATCATCAGCATCAGCAAATACTGTATCGGTGAGCGGGCACCTACCTATCCAGCTACATAGACACTGTATAAAGACACCATTATCTTTAATCACATTGCTGGCACCTGTAGTACCACATGGTACTAGCCCATCTAGTTGCATAGACACTGTATATAGACACCGTTTCTTTTGTTCACCTTGCTGGCACCTTTAAGCAGTCACGGTGATCACCTTATACTCTACTTATACAAGAAGATTCTGCATCCTCTGTTGGATAAAACCATATCAGCTGAATTGCTCTGCTCCATCATTCAGGATTTCATTATCCACAGTTCATTTAGTGCTAGATGAAGATCTACAGATTTCATCTTTAAGATGGAGCTACCTTTAACCCTTTTTTGTCTTTTCCCCCTAATCTTTACAAGTGACTGTTGTTGTTCATCCTAAAGGGGTCATCCTTCAGCTATCTGGGACTCTGTTTAAAGGAGCCAGTCTTGTTACAAATTCAACAGGTTGCTGAATATTTTGCTTTTTGTTTTAGTGCCACGTGCTTGTGGGCTGAGGTACAGAAAAGAGTGGTCTGACATAGTCAAAAGTCAGTCCCCTACCTTTCTACTACCTGGTCACATAGGTATCAATTGAGTGAACCAGGGTTTTACTGTGTTTAACTGCATTATGTTTCTTTGCATTTTGTTTCCCTCTACTAACAAATATCCTTAGCAGTATAAGTGCATTCATTACCAGTGATCTGTTACTTAAAGAGGAGGTCCAGTCAAAAAAAAAAAAAATTACTGCAGCTGCTGACTTTTAATTGGACACTTACCTGTCCCTGGGTCCAGCGATGCGGGGGATCGAAGCCCCGCTTGTCTCCCCCTCCGTACAGCGGCACCGGCATTGCAACTGTGGGCGCCAGGCTGTGGCTTCACAGCCTTGCACCCACTGCGCATGCGCGAGCGGCACCGCGCGCCGTGATTGGCCGCTCAGTCACCTGGGACCTGTAATGGGTCCCAGATGATTGACAGGAGGGAGGGAGCAGAGCTGAGCCCTTCCTGTGCCGAGGGGGAAGTGATGTCACCAGCCCAGGCACTGGAAGAGGCAGACTACGGGGGACCCCCTAGCAACAGGCATTTAGAGGTAAGTGAAAAAAAAAATATCCAAATTTTTTTTGTATTTTTTTTTTAGGATTTTTAATGTAGTTTTTTTTTTGGGTGGAACTCCACTTTAAGATAAGAAACTTACATAACATACATGGCATGTTGTTTACTTATATATGCCATTCTTGCTACAGTAAAAAAGCTATGCTGTTTCATCAGTACTGTGTAAGTCTTTTATTATTTAGGGTCAATGAGTAATGATGACTGAACCCAGGGAGTCAGAGGTGTCGGAGGACTTGCAGAGTCGGCACAACCAGTGGGGTACAGATTCTACCAGCAGCCCTCATGAGGGTAGCCCTACAATTGGTTTAGCTTGGACCAGTTAGTATGCATATGCCATACCTGTGGAACCACTGTTGAAGCAGAAAATCGATTTAGTAGTGATTGTCGCTGTCATCTGGGTCCTGTGCCAAGCTGCTACTCTGCTGCATAGTAACCACAGGGGGTCACTCACTCTTAGATAGACCAATGCAACTATACAATAAAATCTATACTTGGAGTTCAACTTTAAACGCACCAATGCATAAACATGTTCTTAGTAGTTTCCATAAATATAAAATGAAGTATCACCAATAAGGGGAAAAATATCATATTTAGCTAGGGGAATGTAGCTAACCGCTTCCCGACCGCCTCACGTAGATATACTGCGGCAGAAGGGCATGTACAGGCAGATTAACGTACCTGTACTTTGCCCTTTAAGAGGCGGCTTGCGGGCATGCGCGTGCCCATCAGGAGCTCCGTGAGCTTAATCGCGGGTCCCGGGGACTCGATGTCCGTGGGGATACCTGCGATCGTCTCACAGTGAGTAAGAATGGGGAAATGCTAATGTAAACAAGCATTTCCCCTTTCTGCCTAATGACAGGACACTGATCACAGCTCCCTGTAATATGGAGCATTGATCAGTGTCATGTCGCACACAGCCCCTCCCCCCAGAGTTAGAATCACTCCCTAGGACACACTTAACCCCTACAGCGCCACCTAGTGGTTAACCCCTTCACTGCCAGTCACATTTACACAGTAATCAATGCATTTTTAATCGCACTGATCACTGTATAAATGTGAATGGTCCCAAAATAGCGCCAAAAGTGTCCGGTCTGTCCGCCATAATGTCGCAGTCACGATAAAAATCGCTGATCGCCACCATTACTAGTAAAAAAAAATTATTAATAAAAATGCCATAAAACTATCCCCTATTTTGTAGATGCTATAACTTTTGCGCAAACCAATCAATAAACACTGATTGCGATTTTTATTTACCAAAAACATTTAGAAGAATACTTATCGGCCTAAACTAAGGAAAAGAAATTTTTTTTATATATTATTTGGGGATATTTATTATAGCAAAAAGTAAAAAAATAATGCGTTTTTTTCAAAATTGACGCTATTTTTTTGTTTATAGCGCAGAAAAAATTAAAACCACAGAGGTGATCGAATACCACCAAAATAAAGCTCTATTTGTGGGAAAAAAAGGACGTCAATTTTGTTTGGGAGCCAAGTCGCATGACAGCGCAATTGACAGTTAAAGCGGCGCAGTGCCGAATCGCAAAAAGTGCTCTGGTCTTTGATCAGCCAAATGGTCCGGGGCTTAAGTGGTTAAAATATATTATAAGTCATTTATATGTCATGTAAGCTCTAGGGATGAGCCAAACACCTCCCGGTTTAGTTCACACCAGAACACCTCGAAAAGGCAAAAAGTTCTAGCGAACCCTGTTAAAGTCTATGGGACACGAACATGAAAAATCAGAATCCCTCATTTTAAAGGCTTATATGCAAGTTATTGCCATAAAAAGTGTATGGGGAGCCAGGGACTGCCGTAGGGGACATGTATCAATGCAAAATAAAAATGTTTTTTCAGGAGCAGTGATTTTAATGATGCTTAAAGTGAAACAATAAAATAAAATATTCCTTTAAACATTGTGCCTGGGTGGTCCCCTTAGTCTGCCTGTAAAGTGGCGCATCTGTGTGATGTGTAGAACATGCTGCAGCAATAATTACATTTCTAAAGGAATAAAATTAATTTAAACTTGCTTGCAGCTGTAATGTATTGCTGACTCCCGGCAATATAGATAAAAATCAATGAAAAAACGTTGTTGGGTCCTGAAGGGCCTGGTATGGATTTTAAGGGGAACTCCGCGCCAAAAAAAAAAGTTGGCGTGCCCCCCCCCCCCCAAATTCATACCAGACCCTTATCCAAGCATGCAGCCTGGCAGCTCAGGATGGAGGGGGGACGAGTGAGCGCCCTCCTCCTAAACCATAACAGGCCATATGCCCTCAACATGGGAGGTGGGTTTTTTGGGGCAGGGTGTGCTCTGTGCCCTCCACCCCAAAGCACCTTGTCCCCATGTTAAACATCACCTGGTGGCCCCGCCCTTGCCTATATAACAGCTGTCAAAGCCAAGAGACAGCAGTTCCCGGGAGGCCTCTCATCGAGGTGGAGCTTTTGTAATTTTTTTCCATTTTTCGGATCTGTCGGGTGGCATGATTGAAGATGGATGTACACTTTTTTTTTTTAATAAAGGAAAACTGTCTCTTGTGGTTTTTAGTTTTTGACACTTTTTTTGGTGAATGGGTAGGGGTATAATGTAACCGATACCCTTTCACATGTGGGGGCGCGATCTCCGGGCCCCCATGTTGAAAGAGGCTTCCAGATTCTGATAAGCCCCCCGCCCGCAGACTCCAACAACCACCGGCCAGGGTTACCGGGAAGAGACCCTTGTCCCCATCAACATGGGGACAAGGTGCTTTGGGGGGCACCCCAAAGCACCCTCCCCATGTTGAGGGCAAGCAGCCTGGCATGGTTATGGTTGGGGGGGCGCTTGCTCATCCCCTCCCTTTCTTGGCCTGCCAGGCTGCATGCTCAGATAAAGGTCTGGTTTGGATTTTGGTGGGACCCCACGCCAATTTCTTTTTACATTTTGGCATGGAGTTCCCCTTACAATCTATGCTAGACCCAGAGGGCCTGGTATGGATTTTTGAAGGACCCCACGCTGTTTTTTTTTTTTTTAATTTTGGCGTGGAGTTCCCCTTAAAATCTATACCAGACCCTAAGGGCCTTGTTTGGATTTTGACCCCACGTCATTTTTTTTCTTAATTCTGTCATAGGCTTCCCCTTAACCACTTCAATACAGGGCACATTCACCCCTTCCTGCCCAGACCAATGTTCAGTCCTCTCACACTATGAATGACAATTACTCAATCATGCAACACTGTACCCAAACAAAATTTTTATCATTTTTTCACACAAATAGAGCTTTCTTTTGGTGGTATTTAATAACCACTGGGCCTTTTCTTTTTATATAAAGCAGCGATATAAGTAAAAAAAGAGCAAAAATTTGGGAAAAAAAAACACTTTTTTTATTTTCTATTAAAAAATTATGCAAATAAGTAATTTTTGTTCACAAATTTGAGCAAAAATTTATACTGCTACATATCTTTGGTAAAAATAACAAATTAGTAGATGTTATTCAGTCTGTGTGAAAGTTATAGAGTCTGAGGCTGGGTTCACACTGGTCCGACAAACGCTCCGACATTGGGAGCTCATGTCGCATGACGTGTGAAATTTAATGTTTCCCTATGGGAGCCGTCCTAACTGGTCCGACACAAGTCGTTCCGACTTTAGAAATGCTCCCTGTACTACTTTGGTCCGACTTTGATCCTACTTCAGTCTATTGACTATCATTGAAGTCGGATCAAAGTCGGATTGCCGTCTTGCATGATCCGACTTTGGCACGCGACTTGTGCTCAGATGTTCTTGAGGGGGAACTCCGCGCCAAATTTTAAATAAAAAACCGGCATGGGTTCCCCCTCCAAGAGCATACCAGGCCCTTGGGTCTGGTATGGACCTTGAGGGGAACCCCCTACGCCGATAAAAACGGCGTGGGGGTCCCCCCCAATCCATACCAGACCCTTATCCGAGCACGCAGCCCGGCCGGACAGGAATGGGGGTGGGGACGAGCGAGCACCCCCCCCCCTCCTGAGCCGTACCAGGCCGCATGCCCTCAACATGAGGGGTTGGTGCTTTGGGGGAGGGGGCGCGCTGCGGCCCCCCACCCCAAAGCACCTTGTCCCCATGTTGATGAGGACAAGGGCCTCTTCCCGACAACCCTGGCCGTTGGTTGTCGGGGTCTGCGGGCGGGGGGCTTATCGGAATCCGGGAGCCCCCTTTAATAAGGGAGCCCCCAGATCCCGGCCCCCCACCCTATGTGAATGAGTATGGGGTACAGCGTACCCCTACCCATTCACCTAGGAAAAAAGTGTCAATTTAAAAAAAAAACACTACACAGATTTTTAAAGCATTTTATTAGACAGCTCCGGGGGTCTTCTTCCGACTTCGGGGGTCTCTCCGGTTCTTCTCCACGCTCTCCGGATCTTCTGCCGGGCTCCTCCGCTCTCTTCTGCTCTTTTGCCGCTCTTTTGCTAAAGCGGAGGAGCCCGGTCTTCGGTCTTCAATCTTCTGCCTTCTGCCTTCTGCCTTCTGCCTTCTGCCCTCTTCTCCTGATGTTGACACGACGCTCTCTGGGGCTAGAATGCTCTCTGTGCGCTCTGCTCTGACTTATATAGGCGGTGACCCCGCCCCCTTATGCCGTCACAGTCCCTGGGCATGCTGGGACTGTGACGTTTTAGGGGGCGTGGTCATCGGGTGATGACCACGCCCCCTAAAACGTCACAGTCCCAGCATGCCCAGGGACTGTGACGGCATAAGGGGGCGGGGTCACCGCCTATATAAGTCAGAGCAGAGCGCACAGAGAGCATTCTAGCCCCAGAGAGCGTCGTGTCAACATCAGGAGAAGAGGGCAGAAGGCAGAAGGCAGAAGGCAGAAGATTGAAGACCGAAGACCGGGCTCCTCCGCTTTAGCAAAAGAGCGGCAAAAGAGCAGAAGAGAGCGGAGGAGCCCGGCAGAAGATCCGGAGAGCGTGGAGAAGAACCGGAGAGACCCCCGAAGTCGGAAGAAGACCCCCGGAGCTGTCTAATAAAATGCTTTAAAAATTTGTGTAGTGTTTTTTTTTTAAATTGACACTTTTTTCCTAGGTGAATGGGTAGGGGTACGCTGTACCCCATACTCATTCACATAGGGTGGGGGGCCGGGATCTGGGGGCTCCCTTATTAAAGGGGGCTCCCGGATTCCGATAAGCCCCCCGCCCGCAGACCCCGACAACCAACGGCCAGGGTTGTCGGGAAGAGGCCCTTGTCCTCATCGACATGGGGACAAGGTGCTTTGGGGTGGGGGGGCCGCAGCGCGCCCCCCTCCCCCAAGGCACCACCCCCCATGTTGAGGGCATGCGGCCTGGTACGGTTCAGGAGGGGGGGGCGCTCGCTCGTCCCCACCCCCATTCCTGTCCGGCCGGGCTGCGTGCTCGGATAAGGGTCTGGTATGGATTGGGGGCGACCCCCCACGCCGTTTTTTCGGCGTAGGGGGTTCCCCTCAAGGTCCATACCAGACCCAAGGGCCTGGTATGCCTCTGGAGGGGGAACCCATGCCGGTTTTTTATTTAAAATTTGGCGCAGAGTTCCCCCCTAAAGATTCATACCAAACACAGTGCCGGCATTGGCGGGGATCCAAGTCGGATCCCCGTTCATTGAAAGTCGGACACATGCCGGCTTCATGTCGCAGGGCAAAGTCGGATCCAAAGTAGGACGGCTGTCGTGTCGCACCAGTGTGAACCCAGCCTCAAAGCTATGATGCAAATCATACAAATTTGATCACACCTGATATACTGACTGCCTATCTCATTTCTTGAGGCCCTGAAATGTCAGGACAGTACAAATACCCCCCAATTGACCCCTTTTTGGAAAGTAGACAGTCCAAGGTATATAGTAAGAGGCATAGTGAGTTTTTTTACATCATTTTTTCCCACAATTCTTGGGAAAATTAAGAAATTAATAATTTTTTTACACAATTGTCAGAATAACAAGTTACGTATTTCTCACACACAGCATGTGCATACTTCCAATCAGACCCCAAAATACATTCTGTTACTCCTCCTGTGTATGGCAATACCACATGTGTGAGACTTTTTCACAGCCTGGCCACATAAAACATGCAAGGAACACCATCAGGCGTTCTAGGAGCAAAAAATTACACATCTAATTTCATTCCTACCTATAAAACTTTTGAAGCTCTTAGAGCACCAGGGTAGTGGAATTACTCACAAAATGGAAAGCAAACATCCCATTGTATATGCTGTGAGGCATGGGCTGCAGATAGGTACTCCGGTACTCTGATGGGATGTAGGAGGGAGGGAGTGTTCCTGCTGGCATCATTTTACAATGCGCCGGTGGGGAAGTGGTTAGAATCAATACCAGACCCAAATGGTCCCCCCACACCATTTTTTCCTAAATTTTTTAAAATGTACGTTTTTTTTGTACAATCATTTTTTTTTTATTTGCTCTCAGCGGTGAAGTCTTAAAGTGGTTGTAAACTCTGTTACAACACTTGTACCTACAGGAAAGCCTATGCAAAGGCTTACCTGTAAGTAACATAAATATCTCCTAAACTTGCGCAGTTTAGGAGATAGTCACAATATACGGTGCTGCCAACGTCATTGGCGCATGCGCACTAAAGAAACAGCCCACTGATGCAGTTTTTTCCGGGCCTGTGCCATAAACGGTGGCTCTCAGTGAAAGATGTCGGCCGTGGGAGCAGCACTACAGGGCATCGTTTTAAGGTATTTCATAATGAGCTAGTATGCGATGCATACTAGCTCATTATTCCTTTGTTTTGCAGGGGTTTTTTTTGTTTTTCAGGGGTTTACAACCTCTTTAACAACCTATTGACTGTGTGCTTGGTGGGCGAACATCCCACTAAGTGCCCAGAAAGTTTGGATGGGTGATGTTCAAGCCAAACTTATGCTCGGCCCAAACCGTTTGCCCATCCCAAGTGGTGCCTGAACATTGCAACCCCTCACAATTACTCTTTTTGGGCGCAGGAACAGGCCCTGCTGTTAAAAATGTATCAAAAAATTTAAATTACATGCCCCTGTCATGCAGGTGCAGAAAAATTGGGCCTTAGGTGTTGGTGGTGCCTGAACACTGTAACCACACACAGTTATTCCTGTTGGGCGCAGGAAGGGGCCCTGCTGGTAAAAAATTTAAAAAAAATGTGAAATTACATGCCCCTGTCAAACAGGAGCAGAAAAATTCAGCCTTGGGTGTTGGTGGTGCCTGAACACTGTAATCACTCACAGTTATTCTTTTTGGGCGTAGGAACAGGCCCTGCTGTTAAAAATTTGTCAAAAAATTTAAATTACATGCCCCTGTCAAACAGGTGCAGAAAAATTGGGCCTTGGGTGTTGGTGATGCCTGAACACTGTAACCCCTCACAGTTACTCTTGTTCGGTGTAGGAACGGCCCTGTTGTTAAAAATTAGAAACAAAATTGAACCTACATGCCCCTGTCAAACAGGTGCAGAAAAATTAGGCCTTGGGTGTTGGTGGTGCCTGAACACTTTACCCTCACAGTTACTCTTGTAGGGTGCAGGAACGGGCCCTGCTGTTAAAAAGATGAAAAAAATGAAATTACATGCCCCTGTCAAACAGGTGCAGAAAAACTGGGCCTTCCGTGTTTGTGGTGCCTGAACACTGTAACCCCTCACAGTTACTCTTGTTGGGCGCAGGAACGGGCCCTGCTGTTAAAAATTTGTAAAAGAAATTTAAATTACATGCCCCTGTCAAACAGGTGCAGAAAAATTGGGCCTTGGATGTTGGTAGTGCCCTAAACCAAAAATATTGTTGGAAGCTAGCATAATCAAGGTTCAGGAATAGGATAGGCAGCATAGGCATAGGTCTTCAAAGGATCCCAGATCCCTAGCAAATTCAATCAGTTACATCAGCATTAGGGGCTCGATAGCTGCTGATCCAGGACTGATTAAGTTTGATAAATGTTAGCCTATTAAATGTCAGTGCATACTGCCAAATAAAAATGATATAGCACATTCACCCACAAATTCATGAAAGGGGGCAGAGTCTACCAGATGGCTGGGACAGTATTTTTTTTTTTTACGGTTCAGCAACTGAGGGAGCAAAATTTGCCTGCTGAAACCAACAGGTGGTGGTGTACTGCTAGCAGATTGGCTGCAAGTACTTGTGGCACCCATTGCTATACCATCATTTCTCTCAGTGTGGGTTTTTGAGAAGCCTTAAGGTATAGTAGGGGTAGAGATCCCAGATGAGGAGTAAGGAGAAGTCTGAATTTTTTTATGATGTGGGTCTGTTGCCAACGGACTGCATGGCAGGTCGTCATATGTTTTGTCAACCACGTGGTGCCCAAGCGGGTGGTGTTTTGGCCACGCTTGATCCGCTTCAGACAGAGATTGCCAACAGCAACGCTGCAATCTACTGCACATGTTTTGGAAAAAGCCCACATCAATGAACTTTTGGAAGTTAGCGGGGAGTCAGCAGGGCCCTGCACCTGTGGAGCTCTGTAGTGTGATGCAATAGGGTGGCTGCCCTTAAGCTGGCACCTGGAGGACATCCTGCCTCATTGGAGTTGTGCCTCCTGCTTCTCCTCACTTTCCTCCTCTGTTTTCTCAGGCACCCAAGTACAGTCAGTGACCTCATCATCCCCTCCCTCCTCATCACTGGAGCAAACTTAGGCAGTATGCTGTAGCTGGGGGAACATGACTGCTAGTTTCTTGTCCTTCTGTGGTACCCCATCTCTCTAGGCTCACGTTACTCCCTTCCTCAACCTGGGAACCAACATCGGAGCATTCAAATTGCTGCGCATCCTCCAGCAGCATGTAACAGACACTGTGATCGAATAATTCTGGTGACTCCTCCGTGCATGCTGGTGGGGCTACGGAAGGAGTAGCTGTGGACAAGAAGCCATGTAATAGGCTGCTTTGGCAGCCACGGTGGAAGGCAAACTAGTATGAGCCTGGGTGACAGAAGATAGGGAGGATGAGGACGGCTTAGTTATCCACTCCACCAACTCTTCTGCATGTTCTGGCTTAATAATACGGCCAGCAGTGGAAAAAAAGGACAAGCGTGCCCCGCCTGCAGAGGATGCACCATGTCTGCGACCACCACTTTTCACTGTAGACACAGGAGCTGGTTGCCCTCTTTTAGTGGCCTGTGAGCATCTGCCTCTCCTTGTTGGCCTTTCAGACATGATGGGGATTTTTTTTCCTTTTTTTTTTTTTTTTTTGCTTGGTGCATTATAAACCGTTTTATAATTGTTTCTTTTTTTTGGGGGGGGGGGAGTTATAACTCTTTATTACAGAGTGTGGAAAGGGAATATGTTGCTTGGGTGAAATACTTTTGTGCTTGGGGCACTAAAAACCGTTGTATTATATATTTTTTGAAGAAAATAAAAATGCAGCAACTGTGGAGAATAAGAAAGGCAAAAAAAGAAAAAGGGAACCACTGCTGTTGCAGAAAGAGAAACACCTGCGACGCAGAAGGGTGGACAGCAATTATGACCTAAATATTCTTAGTGCTGCTGCGCCATGAAAAATCAAAATAAAAAATCAAAGGAATACCGCTACTGTGCTGACACAGAAGGAAAAACACCTGAGACACAGAAGGGGAAGTAATAATAATGCAGCAACAGAACATGATACTGCAAAAAAAAAAAAGATTAATGAAAAAAACAACACTTCGATAGCACCACAACACTGTGTTATTTATACTACACTGCACTATATTATATACACTGCACTATACTGTGTTATTCATACCACAGTACACTGTAATATATACACTGCACTGTAGTATATACTCTGCACTTCACTATATACTGTGCACTGCACTGTAGTTTATACTATGCACTGCACTATATACTCTGCACTGCAGTATATACACTCTGCACTGTAGTATATACTATGCACTGTGTTATATACACTACACTGACTGCACTGTATTATGTATTGTGCACTGACTGCAATGTAATATATATTCTACACTGACTGCACTGTAATATATACTACACTGACTACACTGTAATATATATTTTCTACACTGGCTGCACTGTAGTATATATTCTACACTGCCTGCACTCTATATATAATACTACACTGACTACATGCTCTATCCAGCCGCTGTGTAATTAGCCTTATATAGTGTTGGGCGTGGACTTTGTCCCTGAGCCATGCTTGGCCAAAGGCACCCTGCCTTTGGCCAAGCATGGCTCTCACAGCACATCGCACTGTGATTGGCCAAAGCATGCCAGTCAGGTGCTTGCTTTGGCCAATCAGCAGCCATCAATGCACTGCGATCTCGCAGTGCATTATGGGGCTCTCCATGGTGGGCAAACTTGCCACGAGCGCCCCATATGTTTGTTTATTCTACCCAGCCCATCCCTAGTAAGCTCTAACGAGCAGGGCCCTCTGATTCCTCCTGTATTGAATTGTATTGTAACTGTACTGTCTACTCTCATGTTGTAAAGCGCTGTGCAAACTGTCGGCCCTATATAAATCCTGTATAATAATAATAATAATTATAATGTAATTGTGCTTCACTGATTAGGATTTATTTTTAATATGTTATGCTATTTTACTTGCATTGATCTGTAGCACTGATCACAGAGAACTTCCAAAAACGCAGGGATAGAGAGATTGTCATTATAAAAATTGGATTTTTAAGGTGCCACACAGAAAAAAAATATAATTATATTAAAAATAAATGTCTAATTATACATAAATAATAAAAAAACACAAAATACATACAAAACAATTGATGGGTATGCCATTGCTCTCTTTAAGGGATTTACTATAATACCTCCTAATATCCACTTCCAACCTATCACATAATACTGTACATACAGCTCACTATAATTTCAACATGTTTTGCTGTCCCTTTCTTAAAAAGAATAGAGGTAATCTGGATCATATGAGCAAATGTAAGTTAAACCTAAAATATATACACAAAACATACAACAGAAAATACATCTGAATAAAAGTTAACCACTTACATAAGGGCTGTCCAACCTTTTGACATTCCTGGGCCACATTGAAAGATAAGGAATTGTCTTGGGTCACGCATAAAATACACCAAAAATAAGGAGAGTTGATGATGAGCAGAAAAAGTCGGACACATCAAAAGTTAATGGTTTACTGATATAGATAATGTGCCTATCTGAGTAATACAACTTTACTTTGTAGTATTTTTAATTGAAAAATAGTAAGAGGGCAACATAAAAGCAGTGTGGTAGTTGACACTGTTTTTTTTTTTTTTTTAATTGACACTGTTTTTGACAGTGGCGGAACTACCAGGATCGCAACAGTCGCACTTGCGACTGGGCCCTTGCGTTCTGTCACTGTGGGGGACCCCCAGACAAGCACGAAAGACTTCTGGTCTGGTGCCTGATGTAACAGCCGCAAGGAGGGTGAGCTCTAACGACACTGGTAATGACTTCCGGCACTTGGCTCCAGTGACTGGCTCCCAGCTTGTGTGAGAAGTTTCAGGTCCCACATGCTACGATTACTCTGTATGGCAGCTGCATCTCTCCCTCATCCTGCCTCACACATGGACTGAAACCCCCTTGCTCCTCCGCCTCGGCTCGGATGTCACAGACAAGAGGAGGGGGAGGAGAATGGACATAGCATCAATGGGGCCGGTGCTGATCTAAGGTTTGTACTGACTCTGAATGCTCAGCACTTAAAGGGGAAGGAGACACAGGGAAGGGGAGTCAGAGAAGGAAGCTAATTGGCAAATAAGGATACTTGCTGGGTGATTTGTGAAGTTTGCACTGGATGGGTATAGTGCAATGTGCAGTATGCAATGGATGGGTACTGCTGTGCAACAAGCAGCATGCACTGGATTTGTGCAGTGTGACAACTCCTTGAACGTCTGGTCTACAACCGACTGAGCGTCCAGCTTGCTGATAATAGCCTTCTGGATCCCCTTCAGTCTGGATTTCAACAGAAACAGAAACTGCTCTCCTAAAACTAACAGATGATATACTAACTGTCAAAACCAGTGGACACTATTCTGAACTCCTACTCCTGGACCTCTCTGCTGCCTTTGAAACGGTTGACCACCCCCTCCTCCTCAAAAAACTCCATGCCTTTGGTCTGGAGAGACTGTACTCTTCGCTAGTTCTCTTCCTACGTATCCTACCGCACCTTTAGCGTTTCTTACAACTCTACTTCCTCCTCTCCTCTTCCTTTCTCTATTGGGGTCCCCCAAGATTCTGTTCTTGGACCTCTCCTATTTTCAATCTACACCTCCTCCCTGGGTCAGCTGATAGCCTCCCATGGCTTCCAATACCACCTCTTACGACACCCTAATCTATTTCTCTACCCCTCAGCTCACTCCCTCTGTCTCCTCACGTATCACTAATTTACTATCAGATATATCAGTCTGGATGTCACACCATTTCCTCAAACTCAATCTATCCAAAACTGAACTTATAATTTTTCCTCCCCCATATGCCCCTTTCCCTTCCCCTGATCTCTCTGTCAAAATCCATGGCACAACTATAAGCCCATCCCCGCATGCCAAGGTTCTGGGTGTAGTCCTGGACTCTGAACTCTCCTTTAAGCACCACGTCCAATCACTGTCCAAATCTTGCCGCCTTAACCTCTGCAACATCTCCAAAATACGCCCCTTTCTAACCAATGACACAACAAAGCTCTTAATTCACTCGCTGGTCATCTCTCGCCTCGACTACTGCAACTCCCTTCTCATTGGCTTACCTCTACATAGTCTATCACCTCTTCAATCCATCATGAATTCTGCTGCCTGACTCATCCACCTTACCAATCGCTCTGTGTCTGCTACCCCTCTCTGTCAATCCCTCCACTGGCTTCCGCTCACTCAACAAATTAAATTCAAATTACTAACAACTACTTACAAAGCCATCCACAATTTAGCCTCCTGCTACATCACTAGCCTAGTCTCTAAATACCAACCTACTCGTTCTCTTCGTTCCTCTCCAGACCTCCTGCTCTCTATCTCACCCGTCACCTCCTCCCATGCTTACCTCCAGGACTTTTCCAAAGCCTCTCCAATCCTATGGAATGCCCTACCCCAATCTGTCCGCTTATCTCCTACTCTATTAGCTTTTAGACGATCCCTGAAAACCCTCCTCTTTAGAGAAACCTACCCTACCCACACCTAACAACTGTATTTTCATTTTCTCCATCAGCTCACCCCCCACAGTTAATACCTTTTGTTCCACTTGACCCTCCCTTCTAGATTGTAAACTCTAACGAGCAAGGCCCTCTGATCCCTCCTGCATTGATTTGTATTGTAAGTGTACTGTCTGCCCTCATGTTGTGAAGCGCTGCGCAAACTGTTGGCGCTATATAAATCCTGTATAATAATAACATTGGATCGCTGGAGTGGTATAGTGCAACATGTAGTGAGCACTGGATGAGTGCACTCGGTGGGTACCCTGCAATGTGCAGTGCGCATTGAATTTGTGCAGTGGATATGCCAAGTGCACTGAATGGGTGCACTGCACACTAGTGAGGCAAAGTGCAATGTACAGTGTGCTCTGGATTTGTGTAAGTTGTCAGAGAAGGATACCTGCAGTGATTTTTTGGGGGGGATAAGAGGATGGTGTATGTGCAAGGGGGCACTTTGGGAGCAGAGAGAACTTGCGCTAGAAGGGGGGTTGAATAAAAATATGACCGCCACCCCCCCCCCCCCCCCCAGCACAAGTTCTTTCTGTTCCCAAAGTGCCCCCTTGCACATACAGCATCCTCTTATCCCCCCAAATCACTGCAAGTATCTTTCTTTGACAACTTGCTCTCTCCCCCTTCAAAGAGAGGCTGGCTGCTACTGAGGGGACAATCATGGTTTCTGGGATCCCGGGCACCTCACTAAAGATTTGAGGTAATCACTCCAGGACTCAATGCCAGTTCACACCACGAATCACAAAGGAATGCACTGTGCATTCTTAAGCGATACACATGCCTTCCAGGTGCTGTCTGATTTCAGCCCTTTCATTTGAATGGGCTGAAATTGTATTGGTCTGCACCAAGAGCTCTACATTCGCTACTTTACAAAACACACTGCAACTGAATTGCATGGTACTGCTTATCATACAATCTGGTGCAGGCAAACACTGCATTTGCAACCTGCATTTGGGGAGTCATTAAGTTGACGCCCGCTGCAGATTGCTTTGGCAGGGCATTTTGAATGCAGTGTGGGAAAGGCACACAAAACGCAGGTTTCCCTCAAGGCATTCTGGTGTGAACAGACCCTTAGTCCACATACACAGGATTTCATTTATATCTCAGGAAGGTCCCACCAAAACCGGGACAGTTGAGAAGTATGGATTTGTATTAGAAGGGGAGAGGGTTTGTGTTTTGGGGGGGTTGTACTGGGAAGGGAGATTTGGGTAGTAGGATTTGTGACAGAACTGGGGAGAATATTTGGCATTGAGGGAAGAATTCATACTGTGTGTGTGTGTGGGGGGGGATTTGACCCAGGATGGGGAGAAGGGGTTGTACTAGAAGGTAGGACCTGGGGGAGAGGATCTGTGCTAGAAATGGCGAGAGGATTTTTGCAGAGAGGGGGATTGGGTGGGAGTGGATTTTTAGAGACATCCAACACATTGCACCCCCTCACAAATATGGGCGTAATGTGAAGTAGGTTCCAGTGTGGCTGTAGACAGTGAGGGTGGGGGGTTGCATTGTGGAGGCGTGGCAGGGCATCAAAAATCAAAATGCACCTTTGCCTGTGTAGCCAAAAGTTCTTGCACTGGCCCAGCTGGTACTGATAACCGCTGCCTAACTTGCCCCCCACCACTCCCTACTGCTGTTAGCCCAGTGCTGCCAGTCCGACCTTCTATCCTCCATCAGTGTCCCCAGTGTGAGCCACTTGCTGTCAGAGCTCTCCTCCTGCACCACTGCGGGTCATATTTCTGGGGTCAGCAGCGGATATGCTGATTCTCCTGTCATGGGTGATCTGCTCAGGGTCCACTCACTGAGTCTGTCAGTAACATCCTTTTTAAAAGCCTTTCAGATGCTGGGAGTGCAGGTCTTACATGCCAGTAAAATCTATAACATTTTATGGCAGTACCTAAATACAGGTGGAACACAGTGACGGAACTACCAGGGTCACAAAGGTTGCACTTGCGATTGGACCCTGGTGTTCTGCCACGGTGAGCCCAAGATGGCAGGAAGGGGGCCGCTGTGGGACCGTAATAAAGGGCCCTGGGACCAGAGGTCGGGGGGGGGGCCTTCATGGTTTCTTGCACCGGGGCCCTGAAGGTTGTAGTTACACCTCTGGATGAATTCCAGAATTCTGAAGGTGCTCATCGGATATTTTGGTTGTAATTTTGCCCTTCATGTGCTTCATCCTTGAAAATAAGGTGTTGCTGAAAACTGATGACATGAATAAGGCGTGATTGTGAAGAGTGGGAGATTATTCTTTTGGAAGATAGAACTTATAAGGTCCAGTAAAAACACAGTCAGATTTTTCGTCGGCCACATGTGTTTACTAAATGTAAATGCATTTTTACAAAAATTTTAAAAAATCAAAAATTTTAAGTAAGTTTACAAATTTGTGTTGGGCCACAGGTAGGACTCCCCTGACTTACATGAATCAAAAGTGTTAAAGGTGTTCTGTATTTTTGTATAACTCATGATTAGTGATAATCTGACTGAATAAGCAACAAACTGGGTTAATTCAAGCTATACATGCACAAGGCACACTAGCCCAGTCAGTGGACCAATAAAGAGGTCCCTTTATCCTTTATTTATTCTCCTGGGGCCAACATGCCCTCACATGCAACTGGTATACTATTGGTCAGTAGTGCGAATGTGATCCATAGGGGCTCCTACTTTTATTTATTTATAGATTATTATACATTTTTATAAGATTATACTTCTTTATTAGGACTAATACATCACAGCGGGCAGGGTATCCCTGTGCCCTCTGCAAATAAAGGCTCCCACCACCCACTCACATGGCTTACTAGAGCTTAGTTCTGATTGGTGGGAAATTAATTCCTTTACTTTGAAATAGCCAACAAAGCAAAATCGGTCAAATTCACTCATTACTGCACATATCTGGCGAAATAAAGGCGTAGTAGCCAATTAGTACTTCAAATTATTAGGAGCAGGGAGTGCCTTGCCATCCTAGGCTATGGGGCTGCGTGTTTCTATTGATATACACAATGCAGAGAGACACAACTCTAGTATCTGCATGCAAGGGTGGCTCTTAAAGTGGTTGTAAAAGCAGAAGGTTTTTTGCCTCAATGCATTCTATGCATTAAGAATAAAAAAAACCTCAGTGTACAGTAAACCCCCTCGACCCCCCTAATGCTTACCTGAACCCCATCTTGATGTCCACGAGTGACTCAGCCATCCGGGACTCTCCCTCCTGATTGGCTGAGACACAGCAGTGGCGCCATTGGCTCCCGCTGCTGCCAATCAAAGTCAGTTAGCCAATGAGGAGAGAGAAGGGGTGGGGCCGAACCGTTGCTCCTTCTCTGAATAGACACATGGAGCTTGCGGCTCAACTCAGGTGCCCCCATAGCAAGCTGCTTGCTGTGGGGGCACTCAACAGGAGGGAGGGGCCAGAAGACCCAACCAGGGAAGAGGAGGACCCAGGCTGCTCTGTGTGAAATCATTGCACAGAGCAGGTAAGTATAACATGTTTGTTATTTTTAAAGGAAGAAAAAAATAGACTTTAGTATCACTTTAAGACCCCTTTCACACTGAGGCGCTTTTCAGGTGTTGTAGCGCCTGTAAAGCACCTCTCAAGCCACCCCAGTGTGAGAGCCCAAGTGCTTTTACACTGGGGTGGTGCGCTTGCAGGACAGGAAAAAACGTCCTGCAAGCAGCATCTTTGAGGCGGAGCGGTGTATACATCGCTCCTCATCCTCCCCTACCCATTGAAATGAATGGGCAGCGCTGCCGAAGCGCCTACAAAGCGTTTCGGCAGCACCGCAAAACGGGCGCTATTAACCCTTTCCTTGGCCATTAGCGGGGGTTAAAAGCGCCCTGCTAGCGACCGAAAAGCGCCGCTATGACAGCGGTAAACCGCCGCTAAAACTAGCGTTACCGCTAACAGGCCCGCCGCCCCAGTGTGAAAGGGTTCTAAGGATGCTGCAAGAGAAAGGAGCCACCCTGAAACAGGAAACGTGGAGCAACAGCCATGGCACCAACTTAAACTGGAACATAGGCAAGGACTAAAAGATAAAGAAGTTGCATACTCAGTAAGCAATTAAATCAGCTGCGGAAAGTGCTTACAAACTTAGGGTATAATATCACTTTGTTATATATAAGTATAAAGCCTAGGCCATTGACACCACAAGGTGTCTGCCTTTTACCAATAACAATGGTCTGTACACATTGGTAGACATAGTCCATCCTAAACAGACAAAAAATTCATAGTAAGGTCCCAAAGGCCAGAGTCCTAGTTGCAGTTGTTACCATCGCCGCTTATAAATTATTACTATTGTTAGTTAGTTATTCCTTAACTGTAACTCAACTTGCTATGTGGTTATAATAGCTGGATTTTTTTCAATTCTCACCAAACAACAATGGCCGCGGGACATCTTTCAGGAGCTATATGACATATGAAATCTCTTATGACATGCCATGCAGAAGGTGTTCAGCTGCAAATCTTCTATGTAATGTGAAAACTATACTAAATTTATAACCGTAGTTTAACAAATACAATACAATGTAACTGGCCCTCCACTATCTGTTTCATATTTGAATTTTAACCCTGGTCATAAATATGAGGTTGGGAGTGTCATTACTACTGTGCTGACTCCATAATTTTCTGCTTGCAGAATCTCAATTTGTGATGAGAAACATGTGTATAATATTAGGACGGCATATAGTTTATGTTCAGGAATGATTTTATTGCAGAAATGGGCAGACCCTTCAGAGTAATTGGAACGAGGAATGTGGAAGTGATTTTTACAGGAATATAGGGAAATGGCCTCCCGTAGTCAGCCCCGGGCTATGCAGAAAGACTCTAATATCAAGAAGTAGTTCTACTAAAACTTAACAATGTAGTTCATGAGAATGTTAATTAAAAGACATATCACATTTCAGCGACTGCTTGGTACCTATTTATTGCGTTTAATTTGTACAAGAAATGCCCTTATACAGAGACAAAAAAATGCAACAGAAGCACAAACTGATGTGTTTGATAGTTAGTGTCAGTTTTTGCTATTGATATGGACTGTGCAATAGTCTCTTTTTTGTATTGGATGTGGTTTGGGAAGCATACCTCCCATATTTTGAGATGGGAATGAGGGGCACCTACTTGCAAACGTATGTAGGCATAGGACACGCCCCCTGCCACACCCCCTTAAAGGAGAATTGACCCAAAAAAAAAGGTTATTTAAATCCATAGGGATTTTTTTTTACCACTACTATTCCTTTATATTGGCTTTTAAAATTGACAAATGCAGCGATTTAGAATTTGGATGAAAGGTTTAGCACTGGGAAACACTTTTTGAAAGATAAAAAGTGCATTTTATATACAACTATATAGATCAGACCAAAATGAGGGACAGATGAGGAGGAATGAGGGATAGAGGGACATTGCTCCAAATCAGGGGCAGTCCCTCAAAATCAGGGACAGTTGGGAGCTATGGAAGGGTTAAGCCCCCTGCCAGTTTATTTTTTGCCATATGTGTACCATTGGGGACATTGTACTTCTTGTTCTAGAGACAAAACAGGTAATTAGAGAAAAGCTCTCAAGGGCAATTCCCATCTTAGACAGCTGTCCCTGATACAGGTGTTCTCATTTGAAGATTACCCCCCATATCTTGTTCTGGGAAGGAATCGTTGTATTTCCTCTCACTTTCTTTCCTGGTGACATTGGTCAGCAGAATAAAAAGAGAAGTTCATCTCCTTACCAGGGACGCGGACAGCAAAAAAAACTTGACAGAAGTTTGAACCCTTCCCTACTCTAAAACCACACCTCTGGACAAATATTATGAACTTTGTGGCATCAATGTCCTAATGAGAAAATTTTAGATTTTTCATGATGTAACTTATGAAAAAAATATATATGCTGTGAAAAAAATGTCAAATTCAAAAATGTTCAATTACAGGCGGTCCCCGGGTCACAAACAAGATAAGGTCTGTAGGTTTGTTCTTAAGTTGAATTTGTTTGTAAGTCGGAACAGGTACATTTTTTAAGTGTAGCTCCAGCCAAAAGAATATTTTTTACCTTTTGGATAACATAGGGAAGGGTTATCACCCCTATAACATTTGTTTTGCTGTCTGTGCCCTTGTTCCGAAGATTTCACCTCGCTTTCTGTCCCTATGACAATTGGATTTTGAAAATTTTGTGTTGTTGTGGAAGCAAGGATTGGTGATAAAGCATCACTGGAGACACCTTTTTCCCAAAATAACTCTTATGCCTTGTACACACGGGTGGACTTTTCGACCGGACTGGTCCGGCGGACTTTCCGATAGACTTTCAACGGACTTTTGACTGACTTTCTGACGGACTTTTGAATGAATGGACTTGCCTACACACGATCACACCAAAGTCCGACGGATTCGTACGTGATGACGTACACCAGACTAAAATAAGGAAGTTGATAGCCAGTAGCCAATAGCAGCCCTAGCGTTGGTTTTCGTCCGTCGGACTAGCATACAGACGAGTGGATTTTTCGACCGGACTCGAGTCCGTCGGAAAGATTTGAAGCATGTTTCAAATCTAAAGTCCGTCAGATTTTCAACTGGAAAAGTCCGCTGAAGGTCCGATGAAGCCCACACACGATCAGATTGTGCGCCGGACTCGGTCCGTCGGACCAGTCTGGTCGGAAAGTCTGGTCGTGTGTACACGGCATTACAGGAGAGAATTTCCCTTCCTAGGGGTAGATTTCCTCTCACTTCCTGTTGTCTCCCTCCGTTTGTAAGTAGGAGTCATTTGTAAGTCAGATGTTTGTAATGCCTGTACATTTTAAAGTACATATATATATATATATATATATATATATATATATATATATATATATATATATATATTAACCTCTTCAGCCCCAGAAGGTTTAACCCCCCTTCATGACCCGGCCATTTTTTTGCAATATGGCACTGCACTATTTTAACTGACAATTGCGCAGTCATGCAACGCTGTACCCAAATAAAATTGACGTCCTTTTTTTTTCCACAAATAGAGCTTTCTTTTGGTGGTATTTGATCACCTTTGCAGTTTTTATTTTTTGCTATAAACAAAAAAAGCTGACAATTTTGAAAAAAAACCCCAATATTTTTTACTTTATGCTATAAAACATACCCAATAAAAAAATGTAAAAAAATCAAATGTATTCATCAATTTAGGCCAATATGTATTCTGCTACATGTTTTTGGTGAAAAAAAAATCCCAGAACGCATATATTAATTGGTTTGCGCAAAAGTTATATTGTCTACAAACTATGGTATATATTTGTGGAATTTAATTTTTTTTTATTGTTTTTACTAGTAATGGCGGCGATCAGCGATTTTTAACTGGACTGCGACATTGCGGCATACAAATATGACACTAAGTGACACTTTTTGAGGACCAATGAAACCAATACAGCAATCAGTGCCAAAAAAAAAGCACTGTCACTGTACTAATGATACTGGCAGGGAAGGGGTTTGCATCAGGGGCAATCAAAGGGATAAATATGCTCCCTGGGAGTGCTTACTAACTGTGTGGGGGGTGCTTTGACTGGGGAAGACCAAGATCCGTGTTCCTGCTTAGCAGAAACACAAGATCTCCACCTTCCCCTCTCACAGAATGGCTGTCTGCCTTGTATACATAGGCAGACTGCCGTTCTGCCTCTCCTGACAATGATCCCAAGGTGCCAGCGAACATCGGGTCCGCCAGACCCACTGATTGGCTCCTGCTGTGTCCAATCACAGCAATAGTGCCCCAGGTCTAGACCCAGTGCACGAAATCACGTACAGTTCATGCAGGAGGTCCGCCCTGCCACATTATATCTGCGTGGGTTAGTCCAGAAGGGGTTATCAGAGAAGTGCAGGATTTCAAAAAATAAATATTTATACTCACATAGATGGCTGCAGCATTGATTCGATGCTAAGTTGGGAAGGGTTAAAACATTTATTATATTGCATCTTTCCAATTCCTAGATGTGGTGGCTGCATTCATTTTCTTTTTAGACTCTTTCCTTTATTTTCACTTGGTGATCCAGGTTGTTTTTCAACAGAACAGTTAAAGTGCTGAGACAAACCGTTCACCCCCGACAGGGGTGCTTACTATAATCAGTTTTTATTTTTTCATGTAAAACCTTTATACCAAAAGAAAAAAAAATGTTGCTGTTACCGCCTTTGTAACTGCAGTGTTAGCTGGAGTTTGGCTTCAATTTGTTAGTGTTGTTTGTTTATAAATCTGCTAGTATATCTAACACTCCCTCCAAACTGACAATGCTGTTGTCCAAAGGTGCCCCTGTGCTCCTTCATACAGAGTGTGGGCACTCTAGTACAGGAGGTGTGTTACTGGCCAGACCACCAGGTGAAAACAGAGGGGAAAAAAAGCCTAAGAAAAGAATACTAATGCAGCCACCACATCTAATGATTGGCAAACTGTAATATGTTACATTTTAGGTTTGGGATTTAGTTTGATTTTGGAAATGTCTTTGTCACACCTGTAAGCCATTTGGTCCCCCCTTGAAGCCTGGCCAAAAACTTCCAGTTAGCAATCCCTACAACCTGCCTTGTTGCTATGACATCAAAATAATTGGTTTTCACTACTTTACCTGCTTCCCGCCCTGCCTATAAATAATAGAGGCAGAGCGGGAGCACTACAGTTCTAGGTGGATGGTCATATGACCCCCCCAAGTCACATGCCTCGCGCATGCCGTAGGGGCCACACTGCAGCACCATCTGTCACCCACTGTTTCCACCAGACACAGTGGATAACAGGTCATTGTACCAGGCTGGCCCCGGTACCATGTGAGAAATCACAGTGATCACATGACATTTGTATTATTATTATTATAATACAGGATTTATATAGCGTCAACACTTTGTGCAGCGCTTTACAACATGAGGCAAACAGTACAGTTACAATACAATTCAATACAGGAGGGATCAGAGGGCCCTGCTTGTTAGAGCTTACAATCGAGGAGGGAGGGTCAAGTGGAACAAAAGGTAACAGTGGTGGGGGGGATGATCAGATGGAGAAAATGAAAAAAAAGTTGTTGTTAGGTGTGGGTAGGGTAGGCTTCTCTGAAGAGGAGGATTTTCAGGGATTGTCTAAAAGCTAATAGAGTAGGAGATAAGCGGACAGATTGGGGTAGGGCATTCCATAGGATTGGAGAGGCTCTGGAAAATTCCTGGAAGTGAGCATGGGAGGAGGTGACGAGGGAGCTAGAGAGCAGGAGGTCTGGAGAGGAACGAAGAGAACGATTAGGTTGGTATTTAGAGACTAGGCTAGTGATGTAGCAGGGGGCTAAATTGTGGATGGCTTTGTAAGTAGTTGTTAGTAATTTGAATTTAATTTGTTGGGTGAGCGGGAGCCAGTGGAGGGATTGACAGAGAGGAATAGCAGACACAGAGCGATTGGTATGATGGATGAGTCTGGCAGCAGCATTTATGATGGATTGAAGGGGGGATAGATTATGCAGAGGTAACCCAATGAGAAGGGAGTTGCAGTAGTCGAGGCGAGAGATGACCAGCGAGTGAATTAAGAGCTTTGTTGTGCCATTAGTTAGAAAGGGGCGTATTTTGGAGATGTTGCAGGGGTTGAGGTGGCAGGATTTGGACAGTGATTGGACGTGGTGCTTAAAGGAGAGTTCAGGATTACACCTAGAACCTTAGCATGTGGGGATGGGCTTATAGTTGTACCATCGATTTTGACAGAGAGATCAGGGGAAGGGGCATGTGGGGGAAGAAAAATGATAAGTTCAGTTTTGGATAGATTAAGTTTGAGGAAGTGGTGTGACATCCAGACTGATATATCCAATAGTAAATTAGTGATACGTGAGGAGACTGAAGGAGTGAGCTGAGGGGTAGAGAAATAGATTTGAGTGTCGTCAGCCAGGGGCGTTGCTAGGTCTACAAAAGATCTGGGGCTAGAGCCCATAGCAGCGTAGTAAAGAAAGTCATACACTTGGGCGGGCATACACATGTATATACAGTAATATACGTGTGTGTGTGTGTGTGTGTGTATATATATCCCTAGAGAGCCCCCCACTTACATCAGGGTCCCTACAGAGTCCCCCTTACATCAGGGTTCCCAGAGAGCCCCCTTTACATCAGGGTCCCCAGAGAGCTTCATCCTTACATCAGAGTCCTCAGAGAGCCTCCCCCTTTCATCAGGGTACCCAGAGGGCCCCCCCATTTACATCAGGGTTCCCAGAGAGCCCCCCTTACATTAGGGTCCCCAGAGAGCCTCCCCCTTAAATCTGGGTCCTTAGAGAGCCTCTGCCTTAAAATCAAGGTCCCCAGAGAGCCTCTCCCTTGCATCAGGGTCCCCAGAGAGCCCCCCCACTTACATAAGGGTCCCCAGGGAGCCTCCCCTCCCCTTTGGGGGCCCCTGCAGAGACTCGGGGCTATGCCATGGGAGATCAGCTGACCCAGGGAGGAGGTGTAGATTGAAAATAGGAGAGGTCCAAGAACAGAACCTTGGGGGACCCCAACAGAGAAAGGAAGAGGTGAGGAGTAGGTAGAATTGTAAGTAACGCTAAAGGTGCGATTGGATAAGTAGGAAAAGAACCAGTGAAGAATGCAGTCACGAGACCAAAGGCGTGGAGTTTTTTGAGGAGGGGGGGTGGTCAACCGTATCAAAGGCAGCAGAGAGGTCCGGGAGTAGGAGTACAGAATAGTATCCATTGGTTTTGGCCATTGATCGTTTGTTAGTTTTAGCAGAGCAGTTTCTGTGGAGTGTTGAGGATGAAATCCAGACTGAAGGGGATCAAGAAGGATATTATTAGCAAGGTGGTCGCTCAGTCAGTTGTAGACCAGATGGACAAAAAGGGGAGCAAGGAGATGGGGCATAGGTTTTAAAGATTGGATTAGTCCAGTGAGGGCTTTTTAAGTATGGGGCTGACAAGTGTTTGTTTTAGAGAGTTGAGGAAGATGCCAAAAGGGAGAGATTGGGGATGTGGGTTAGAGAGTGTAGAATAGAGCTAGAGGGTGAACATAGCATTTGTGAGGGAACAGGATTCAGAGTGCAGGTGGTAAGATGGATGTTAGCAAGTAGTTTAGCAACCTCATCTATAGTGGTGGGGTTAAAAGAGGGAAGTGATGATTGTACCTGTGGTCATGAAGTGTAAAGCGTGGAGGGTATCTGAACAGTAGAGATCTCCTCACAAATTGTATCAATCTTCTGTTTGAAGTGATTGGCAATCTCCTGGGCAGAGAGTGAGTTGGTGAGTGGAGGACAAAGTAGAGAGTTGAAGGTAGAGAAGAATTGATGGGGACGGGAGTATAAGGTGTTAGTGAGAGAGATGAAATAGGTCTGTTTGGCAGTGAGGAGGCAGGACTTGTATTTTTGGAGGGCAGATTTATACTGGCTGAAATCTTTCTGGGGCTTTGTCTTACGCCACAGGCACTCAAGAGCACGGCTTTGTTTTTTCATACTTCTACTGTCATCTGTTTGCCAAGGTTGAAGGGGACGGGGCCTGATTCTGTGTGTAGTGAGGGGGGCCAGTGTGTCCAGTGAGGCTTTCATTCAAGCCATTTATTGTGTATTATTATGACAATCTCTGTGATTGTTAACAGTGATCACATAGTACAGAAAGGGACAGTCAACGTGCATCTGTACCATATGATAGCTAATCACAGCTATAACAATAGTACAGACTGGATGAATGGACGCCATTCATAAAAATGATTGCTTATAACAGCGATCATTACTGTTATCAGTGGTGGCCCATCCATTAGGGGCGCACGGGCCACATGCCAGGATCTACATGCAGGGCGCCAAACGCATGGATTCCAATCAGGGTTTTTTTTTTCTTTTTGAAGCACATGATTAGAGCCAGATGCTCTAATAGGCTTCAAAAAGGATGGACTAGGGGCGCAGAGCACCCAGTTGTGTGACAATAGTGAATACATTTTCTCTATCATAACACTGATTCTCCTCTCGGCCAATCAGGAAGCAGGCCGTGAGACCCGGCCCCCTATTGACCAAAAGGAGATCTGATTGGATTGGCCGCCAGGAGGAGGAGGAGGGAGGAGACGCATGGGGAAGTGAGGAAGCAGCCGGAGAGAACAGCCCATTGAGGAGCCGATACTGCCCGCCGCCCGGAGCACTGCCCACGAGATGGGGAAAGTACGGGGCCCTGACTACTGACTGATCGACTGACCGGGGTGGGGGCGGCGATGGTAAAAGTGTAAAAAACATCCTGATCACTTCCCCAGAGTAGTACAGTGTCACTATGTTAACGCTGCACTGTTCTAGTCACAGTATGGAAAAAAAAATAATTTTGAAAAAAAAATGTATTTAATTTCTCTATTTTCCCAAAAAAGTGACAAAGAATTACAACTTTAAAAAACTCGCCATGCCACCTACTACATACCTTGGACTGCCTACTTTTTAAAAAGGGGTCATTTCAGGGGTATTTGTACTGTCCTAACATTTTAGGGCCTCCAGAAATAAGATAAGGCATGAGGATTGATCAATTTTCAAATATATATGCCATAGTTTGTAGACTCTATAAGTTTTACACATAGTAAATTATATACACTGATTTGGGTTATTTTTACCAAAGAATTGTAGCAGAATACATTTTGGCCTAAATTTTTTGAAGAAAGATTATTTCTGTGCAAAATTTTATAACAGAAACATAGAAAAATGTGTTTTTTTTTCAAAATTTACTTTATTCTTTCATTTATATACCAAAAAAAGAAAAGCCCAGTAGTTATTAAATACCACCAAAAGAAAGCTCTATCTGTCCCAAAAAAGTGATAGTAATTGTGAATTGTGAACAAGTGTGAACATTGATCTGGGCAGGAAGGGGGGTGAAAGTGTCCGGTATTGAAGTAGTTAATGCTGGGGGTGAGCACCCAACTAATTTCATGTACCAGCAACAAAGCAGTATGTGGGGGGTTACTAACCGGGAGTTTTTCAGCCAGGCTTCTAAGGAAGACTCAAATGTCAGCTATGACAATACAATGAATAAATATTTTACAATAAATATTTTTTAATACCTACTGGGGCCTCTTGACTGCATAGCCTGTTTTTTGGAAAAGGTGAACTTAGTCTTTATGTTATCAGCTTTCTTACAAAGCAACCCCCACTGTGTAATGGAGAATAAGAAAGGGGGAGGTGTTTTGTAGTAGTATCACACTTCCTTTAACTAGGTTGACAACGCTGCTCATCCATAGATACAGTGCAGTGAGTTAGCTTTGTCACACCAGGGTACAAAGTGTATTACTGCCCGAATCACCAGGTGAAAATAAAGGAAAAGGGAAAGTAATACAGCCAGCACAGCTATAGACTGATAAGCTTCAATATATAACATTTTTATTTTTGGGTTTACAGTGGGGACGGAAAGTATTCAGACCCCCTTAAATTTTTCACTCTTTGCTATATTGCAGCCATTTGCTAAAATCATTTAAGTTCATTTTTTTTCCTCATTAATGTACACACAGCACCCCATATTGACAGAAAAACACAAAATTGTTGACATTTTTGTAGATGTATTAAAAAAGAAAAACTGAAATATCACATGGTCCTAAGTATTCAGACCCTTTGCTCAGTATTTAGTAGAAGCACCCTTTTGATCTAATACAGCCATGAGTCTTTTTGGGAAAGATGCAACAAGTTTTTCACACCTGGATTTGGGGATCCTCTGCCATTCCTCCTTGAAGATCCTCTCCAGTTCTGTCAGGCTGGATGGTAAACGTTGGTGGACAGCCATTTTTAGGTCTCTCCAGAAATGCTCAATTGGGTTTAAGTCAGGGCTCTGGCTGGGCCATTCAAGAACAGTCATGGAGTTGTTGTGAAGCCACTCCTGCATTATTTTAGCTGTGTGCTTAGGGTCATTGTCTTGTTGGAAGGTAAACCTTCGGCCCAGTCTGAGGTCCTGAGCACTCTGGAGAAGGTTTTCGTCCAGGATATCCCTGTACTTGGCCGCATTCATCTTTCCCTCCATTGTAACCAGTCATCCTGTCCCTGCAGCTGAAAAACACCCCCATAGCATGATGCTGCCACCACCATGCTTCACTGTTGGAACTGTATTGGACAGGTGATGAGCAGCGCCTGGTGTTCTTCACACATAGCGCTTAGAATTAAGGCCAAAAAGTTCTCATCAGACCAAAGAATTTTATTTCTCACCATCTTGGAGTCCTTTAGGTGACTCCATGCGGGCTTTCATGTGTCTTGCACTGAGGAGAGGCTTCTGTCGGGCCACTCTGCCATAAAGCCCCGACTGGTGGAGGGCTGCAGTGATGGTTGACTTTCTACAACTTTCTCCCATTTCCCGACTGCATCTCTGGAGCTCAGCCACAGTGATCTTTGGGTTCTTCTTTACCTCTCTCACCAAGGCTCTTCTCCCCCGATAGCTCAGTTTGGCCGGACGGCCAGCTCTAGGAAGGGTTCTGGTCATCCCAAATGTCTTCCATTTAAGGATTATTGAGGCCACTGTGTTCTTAGGAACCTTAAGTGCAGCAGAATTTTTTTTGTAATCTTGGCCAGATCTGTGCCTTGCCACAATTCTGTCTCTGAGCTCTTCAGGCAGTTCCTTTTGACCTCATGATTCTCATTTGCTCTGACATGCACTGTGAGCTGTAAGGTCTTCTATAGACAGGTGTGTGGCTTTCCTCATCAAGTCCAATCTGTATAATTAAACACAGCTGGACTCAAATGAAGGTGTAGAACCATCTCAAGGATGATCCGAAGAAATGAACAGCACCTGAGTTAAATATATGAGTGTTACAGCAAAGGGTCTGAATACTTAGGACCATGTGATATTTCAGTTTTTCTTTTTTAATAAATCTGCAATAATGTCAACAATTCTGTGTTTTTCTGTCAATATGGGGTGCTGTGTGTACATTAATGAGGAAAAAAATGAACTTAAATGATTTTAGCAAATGGCTGCACTATAACAAAGAGTGAAAAATGTAAGGGGGTCTGAATACTTTCTGTCCCCTCTGTATATATTGTTAAAGTGATTGTGAATGATCACCATGTAAAACAACCCATTTAGTTTATAATAGATTTAAAAGGCAAAACATTTTTGTATAGATATAAAAAAAAAATTAGAAATAGTTTTTTTTTATAAGTGATCATATTCCCTCTGTTCTCACCTGCATAAGAGTTAGGGGGAGGAGAAGAAGCAGTACACTGAGCTTACCAGTGAATGGCTGTGCAACGGGGGGGGGGGGGGGGATGGGGTGTCAGGACAAGTCTGATCATTGGAGGAAAGCAGGGTGAGTTCCCAGCATAGCTAGAGAACTGACCATGTTGTGTTCTCCTGCTTAGTGTGGTCAGTTTTCAAAAGGAAATCAAGGGGACTAGCAGGAACACAGGGATTTCACATAAAGGAAGCAATACAAAGAGTCCAGGATACTTTCTCATACAACTACATGGTACATCAGGCACATATCAGCAATATAAGGTGCTGGGGTAACAAACGCTTTAAGTTTAAACTTTGCACTCTGGGTACATGGCCAGATAAATACTGTATAATATAATAATATTTTTTTACAATTTGCTTAGGTAAAGAACATTATTTACTAATTTTTGTCTCTGTATCCTGCTCTATAATATCAAAGGATAATATTTTTTTTCTAGTGGAACCTTTATTTATTTTTTTACATTTTTAAACAAACCTTGCACTTTAAGTTATTCGAGGGTATTCTCTGTCTGTATAACATTTACTGATATATTATTTCTTAACCTTTTGAGCTTTTGTAGGCTTTAACATTAAATGTGTTAATATTGGATTACCTTTTAATATTGGATTCTTTACAGTATGACAAATTGTACTAAAAGACATGTCACGCTTCCCAGTGTTTGACTGAGAACAGACACAATTCTCTTATCGTTAGAGATAAACAATTGTAACATTTAACCCAGATGAATGTTGCTAAATGGAGGGCAGTGGTCATCTGGGTTATGAATCACCTAGCTGACATATCAAGAGAAAATCATTTGAATGCTAATTACAAAAATATTTCTCTATAGCCTTTCTCACCCTAAATGTCACATACTACTGCACTTTAGTATAATTCATTATTTAATTTAATGATTAAAAATAGGCAATGCAATAGATAAAACATATACAGTACATACATACTATATAATAAACAATAAAAACAAAACAAAAATGGTTGTTAAGGCTTATAAAATTACAAAAACAATATAAACATAACACATATTTACATATTTATTTAATGGACTAAATTATCTTTTGCTACATTTATGCTCAACTAGCAGCTCTATTTGTATGGGTAAAACTAAGCATTTCTGTGTAATAATAAAAGCAAATGTTTTAACCTCCTTTGGGTTTATAAACTAAAACTATTCTGCTTTCTTTATTTAAGTTCCTAATTCTGGTGATTGTCAGCTGATAAAAATCAAACCTAATAATGCTATCCTTACTGAAAAACCCTGCATGTTGTACATTTACATTACATGTTGAGCTACCTATAGTATGTATTTATAAATACATTTTTAAGTTAATTTTTTAAGGCTTTTAGGGTTTTTTTATTTGGAATGCTAAAACTCCTCAAATATTAAGTTTTAAAGATTTCTATTTGTTAGATAAGAGTTGGAACTTGTCCTCTATTTGAGATGCATTGAGGTTGATTATTTTAAAGAGTAGAGGCTGTTAATTTTTGCTAAGTGAATGTTAGTAAATCGATGAATATACATTCACGTTGTATACCCAATTTTGTGCTGGCAAAAATTTGGATTTTTCTTTTTTTACTTTCGCATTAAATGAACAGCCTCTGCTCCTTTGGAAAAAAGCAGAATTGGACTTTAAACAGATTTGCTGAATTTGTTTTTTTTTTTTTTAGGTTTTTTGTCCCTTTATTTTCACCTGGTGAACCTGCCACACTTCTTCTCCTAGGGCAAACACCACCACGTGGCCCTCGCACCTCTCCTACAACTGCAGCAACCCCCTCTTCTCTGCCCACACCTTGTCTCAGCAGTCAACAGCAGAGAGGAGGTCAGATCTCCTCTACCAGATCCTGCACTTCTCTTTGCAGCCGTAGAGAGGCTCATCTCTGCCCCCCCTTCCCCATCTCAACAGTCAGAAGCAGAGAGGAGTACAGAACTCCTTCTACAGATTCTGCACCTCTCTGTGTAGCCGCAAGTACCCCCTCATCTCCAACCCCTCCTGGACTTGGCATTCAGCTGACTTCAGGCCCCCTTGCCTCCCCCTTCCCATCCCCTTTCCCTTCCCCCTTCCCTCCCCCTTCCCTTCCCCTTTCCCCTTCCCTTTCCCTTTCGCCTTCCCTTTTCCCTTCCCTTTTCCTTTCTATTTCCCTTTCCCTTTTCACTTGTTAACTCCACCAGTCTGTGCTGAGAAAGGAGGAGTGTCCCTTCCCCCTCCCCCTTCCCTTTCCCTTTACCCATCCTCTTTCCCTTTTCCCCTTCCCTTTCACTTTCCCCTTCCCTTCCCCTTCCCCTTCCCTTTCCCTTTCCCCTTCCCTTTCCCCTTCCCTTTCCCCTTACCTTTCCAATTCCCTTTTCCCTTCCCCTCCCTCCTTCAGATCCTGCACTTTCTGCCTCCCAGCTCTGCCCTCGGCTTCTTCCCAGCAGCAGCACAACGTAAGGGGAATGCACTGTGATGTAAGGAAGGGAGGGGGACTTTTGACATCTGATGCAAGGGGGAGTGGGGTGCTCTGGATATCTAATTTTAAAGATACAACAGGGCCTTTGAGGGCAACCATAATGCTAATGCGGCCAGCAATGAAATTGAGTTTGACACCTCTGTCCCAGGGTTACAACACTCACTCACCACACTGTATCCAGTGTGGGGAAGTCTTGTCATCCTAGGACAGGAAGTGTTTTTGGACTATTGAACACCTTGCCTTCTCATCTTTATACCATGAGGGAGCTGTTCTGTAGTCCAAACAGATAGCTGGGAACAATGAAACTGTTAACAGTACAGCAAAGGCAGAGAGCACAGGAAGTTGTCAACTCACAAAATGTCTTTTAGGATCAACAGGCACTCATGGACCAGTTATAGCAAAATGCTTCCAATGGTATATTTAACCGACCAAATATAAGCAAATAATAGAAGTTCATTGTGAGGGTTTAAATATATTTTAGGTTTAGTAATCTTACACTGGAAATTTGGAACTAAAAATTCAGGTGTGGAAGAACAAGGGGCTAAAGCTTTAGTTAGCTGGCTAGCTTCTGATGACGTCATATCACATGATGAAACGCGCCAAGGCTACACGCACGGTGCGAGTCGCAGGTGGAATGCACGCCGGACCCCAGGACCATTTTTTACAATACCACTATGTGTGGCCATTTGGACAATTATATTTTATGATTGCATGGATGTCATACTGCGTGGAATTTTTTGACTAAACTTTTTTATGCTATGAGGAGCAATTTTTTCTTTTCCCTGGTTCATCCTGCTTATTGAGAGTCCTTCAGCGGTATCCAAAGCTGCCGGGTGGAGTGGACGGGAGTCTTTGTCTTTGTTTGTCCTGCATCTGGTCATGATGACCACATAAGCCTGATTTGACTTCTCTTGTCGTAAGGCAAAGAGAGTCAACGACATCCAGTGAGTAGGGATCTTTACTCCCATTTGTTTGCAAAGGTATTCCTTATTTGGACTATCTTCTGTTTTCACATATAATATATTCATCACGTTTCAAACACTCACATGTGCAAATAAGTGGATGGTTTTATTTTTAAGTTATTTATTTAATTGTTGGTTTGCACTGGTTGCTTTATTGTTACATTTGGACACATATTAGCAAGCGCTGTTGATCACACAGGTTTCTCCAGTGCATTGTATTACCTTCACTTTAATGTTGGGGTAGAGATAGCAGACAGAGCAGACAGCGCAGTCTTTTACATTTTTTAATTAATATTTGTTTATTCTATTTGGACATTCAAAAGTACAGCAGTCTACTTCACCATTTAATTTTTTGAGCACGAGAGTCACTCGTATATATATATATTTATTTTATTTTTTTTTTTTTAATATGGAATACAATTAAATACTAGAATTAAACATTCCTCACAGTACCCAATTTTTTTTTTCACTTTCATTATTTTCATGTATTTGGCAAGCACCATAAGCAATACCTCCTAAAGTTGACAAAAGTCATTTTTTTCTTCATTTCCCATAATGCTCTTTGTGCTACATGAACACGAAGGGAGCCCCTTGTAAGGTTTTTTTTTTTAAAGGTTGATATTCACATCCATCTATGTCAAAAGAAAAGAATTAAGTCAATTGCCTGTGTCAAAACTAACATTGCACAATACAAGTGATGATAGCATTATGTGCATATGTTTTCTTTTTTCGGCAAAACAAAATCTGTATTTTAGTAACTTGTGTTTTTAAAACTGGAAAATATGGAATTTATACATTGCTGGAAATGAAAGTTACAACAGTTATAAGGAGTTTGTACATTTTTATCAAACTTTGTAGAGAAAATTCAACATTTGACTTAAATTATTGCATTTAAGCATAATATTAAGCAATTTTTTTTATTCAATGTATTCCGTTAAAATCAGTAAGGCATGCCTTTTCAGCCTCAAAAATATCTAAAATGTTGCTGTTATCTAAATACGTTTATTGTTGGATTGTTGATGAAACTGATTTCTGGGCTGTACTCGGTGCTTATTTTGTAAAAGCATTATCTTTCTAAAACATTTTTATATTTATAAAGTTAGTTTGCCATAACAATTTCAGCTACAGCTAGGGAAGATCTTGGCTTAAATATGGTGACCCCAAAAATATAACATCTATTCCCTAGCTTGCTAGGTGCGTGTTGAGAGGCGCCTAGTACAGAGGGCCATACAACTTGGTTTAAAGTCTTTCTTGGTTAAGATGGTGGTATACAGCCAATGTATTTTTGGTGACAATGGCCATCTCTTCTTTAGCTCTAATGCCGCGTACACACGAGCGGACTTTTCGACCGGACTTTAGATTTGGAACACGTTTGAAATCTTTACGTCGGAACTCCGCCGGACCCAGTTCCTATCAAAAAGTCCGCTCCTCTGTATGCTAGTCCGACGGACGAAAACCGACGCTAGGGCAGCTTTTGGCTACTGGCTATCAACAGGTGGCCCTTAGAGGAGAGTGGTCTGTGTCTGTGTCCGCTCTGCATGAACGGACCAGACATGGACCTGTCATCCACCCACTCAGCAGGGATCAGCAGAGAGATCCCCTGCTGAGCAAGCAGATCGCAGCCACAGTCCACCCTGTGTGAAAGGGTCTTTTTTCAGCAGAAAACAAAGCCAGCAGGCGTTCTAGGTTGCTGACACTCAATGGATTTCCAAGGACCTAGAAAACTTTGTGTTTCACAGTACTAGTTTTATCTGGCACTTTTCCACACAAAAGGAAGTCCAATGTGCTAGATACAGTATAGGATATGTTTCATAACTCTCCTGTGAGTAACAATAGAGTCACGGTATTTGGAAAACAGTAGTTATCATAGCATCCATCTAGTTTAAACAGCTTTCACCAGTCGAACTATTATTGGCTTTACAATTTAAAGGCTATTACCACCTCTAGCAACATTTTATAAGTTACACCCACACAGCAGCATCATTTATTCACAGAGATCTGTGAATGAATAAACTACAAGTCCTGTCTTCCACTGCAGCAGACAGACTTGTAGCTTGTAGACTTGTAGTTCTCAAAGGACTAGGAGTGTGCTGATCAGCGCATTTATTGTCCATTGACACAGAGGTATGGGCAGGAAGCTGTAGGAAGTGTCTGCAAGAGCCTAACATAGCCTAACATTGCACCCACAATCCACTGATTGTGGGTGCAATATTTTACAGGCTCCTGTTTAAAAAATGATAAATGCACATTTTTTTAACCACTTGCCGACCGTGCTATAACTGAATGACGGCTACAGCGCAGCCGGCCATTTCTGGGAGGGCATCATATGACATCCTCCCATGATCACACCCGCTGCGGTGCGCTCTGTGATTGCTGTGTCCTTGGGACACAGCTGATCACAGATAGGAGTAAAGAGCTAATCAGCGGCTCTTTACCACAGGATCAGCTGTGTTCAATCACAAACTTGTTATCGGCATTCCTTTCCTCACACTGTCAGCATAAGGAGAGGTGAGTGGAGCCGGTAACCAGGTTGTGTAAAAGGAACATCTACACTGATAATCAAGGTACTGACTATCAGTGTTCTGATAATCAGTGCAGTTCCAACAGTGTCCACCAGTGCTGCCAATCAGTGCCCACCAGTGCTGCCAATCAGTGATCATCAGTGCTGCCAATCAGTGCCCACCAGTCCTGCCAATCAGTGATCATCAGTGCTGCCAATCAGTACCCATCAGTACCTCCTTATCGGTGTCAGCTATCAGTGCCCATCAGTGCCAGCTATCAGTGCACATCAGTGCACATCAGTGCCACCTATCAGTGCCCATCAGTGACACCTATCAGTGCAGCCACATTGGTGCCTCCTCATCAGTGCTTACCAGTCCTGCCTCCTCAGTGCCCATCAGTGCAGCCTCATCAACATACATCAGTAATGGAAAAAAATTACCTGTTTGCAAAATTTTATAACAAACTATGAAAAACTTTTTTTTTTTTTTTTTTTATTAATTTTCAGTCTTTTTTTCGTTTATTTAGCAAAAAATAAAAACCCAGCTGTGATTAAATATCACCAAAAGAAAGCTCTATTTGTGTGAAAAAATGAAAAAATGTCATATGGGTACAGTGTAGCATGACCGCGCAATTGTCTTTCAAAGTGTGACAGCGCTGGAAGCTGAAAATTGGCCTGGGCAGGAAGGGTTAAAAGTGTCCAGTAGGTAAGTGGTTAACCTGCAAAAATATGTGCATTTATTATTTTTTTTCTTAAAGCTGAACCTCTAGGTCAGGGAGTGTCTAACCTTTTAACTTTCCAAGGCCACATTGGAAGAAGAGGAATTGTCTTGGGCCGCGCATAAAATACATCAACAATAAGGATAGCAGTCAGGCAGATCAGGCCGAGAACGATCACTGACATAGATAATGCTCTTCATGTACTTCATCCTTGAAAATAGTTGCTCACAAATATAGGTGCTGATGAAAACTGATGACATGAATAAGGTGTGATTGTGAAGAGTGGGAGAGTTTTCTTTGAGAAGATAAAAAGTCCAGCAAAGAGACACTGTCAAACTTTTCTTCGGGTCACATGTGTTTGCTGAGTGTAAATGCATTTTTACAAAAAAAAAATCCTCAAAAATTAACATTGTTATGATTTTGTGTTGTGCCGAATTCATAGTCATCTTGGGCCGCCATGGGGTGCAGGTTGGACACCCCTGTTTTAGGTTTCCTGATTAAAAACAATGTAAGTACTATGTTCCACGTGTGGTGGACTTGCCCAAAAGTGCGTAGGTTCTGGATTCGCATTTACAACTTTATATATTCACTCACCCAAGTGAATCTCATTAAATCGCCCCTGCAGGCACTGTTGGGGCGCTCGATGGAGGGGACCCCGAGACATACGAGGAGGCTTATTGCCTTTATATTTGTTGCAGCCAGAATTTCCATAGTCAGGTCTTGGAAATCCTCAATGGTCCCTTTCCACCTGCTAAAGTCCAAGTTATCTTGGATAATGGTGAATGAACGCCTATCGGTCAATTTTGAATGACAAAATAGCTCTGTTTGACAAAATTTGGGGCCCCTGGATTAAATACCTGTCAGAAGCCTTATAGGACAGATTTATTTCAGAGTACTTTTTTCTTTTCTAGAAGGTGGTATACTACTTTTCGTTTTTTCCTGTCTTGTCTTCTTTCCAACTTTCCGTCTTTTGCTTCTTTCACAGCTCTTTCTTGAGGTCTTCATGAGAACACGAGAATTGAGTTTCATGGTTACATCAAGTGGGTGAAGTGGAGGGGGGGGGGGGGGGGCATTCTGCCTTCTATATATTATCCCATATTCTTGGATTGTTGAGCGAGGGGCCGGTTACTCTAGCATTAAAAGGGCTTTATTTGAGCGTCTCCTCCCTCATTATGTTCGTCTTTGGAGAGGCATGATGTGAGAGAGTAGGATATTGTGTGCTTTTCTTCCACACCGCTTATCCACATGCCTATTTAAGTGGTTATACTGTATTCTCTTTTTGCTTTTTTGTTTTTATTTTTTTTTTCATCTTACTTTACTTAATTTTCCTGAAATGTAGATGATGATGAGCCAGGAATAGCAACAACATAGTATGTTTCTCTTCTGTAAAGTTTAAAACTTAACCCTGGTTTGCAACCAGAGACTGTTATCTTATACAATGGCAATCAATGGTTTTGTACACCTTGAAAATTATCTAAATAAAAAATCATTGAAAATGAAAAACAATGTAACTATATAAGAACTAAAAACATTTGTTTAAATGATAGTGTTAAATAAATCAATAAATACATTTAAATAGAGTAATACACATTACTTGATTGTTACCCAATCCAGCCAAATCTTACATCTATGGGTGACAAGAAACTACAGTACATATTAATTGACCCATTGATCTTGGTTCAATAGCGTGAATGGCCATGCTGGATATTTTTCAGCTGATTATTGTTGTTTCCCTGTTATTAGCCCAATGCCTGAGGCTTCTGACTATGCTTCTTCCTCCCTCCACTATTGGCATCTGATTCTGATCCTTGCAATCTGAGCATGCAAGTTTCTTTTTTTGGGTGTGAAAAAGTTAAAACCCCTATTGGGGTTTATTGCTGCCTGTGTACCTGTTGGAGAGATTTATATTTTCTATTGTCCTGGTGACCATTGTCTTTGGGCAGAATGTGATGCAAAATCTAAAATTTGATAATTGTCAGTGGGACAAAAATAGAGGATAAAGTAGTATTAAACCCAAAACCAAAAATGTAATATATTGCAGCTTAGAAAATCATTAGATGTGGTGTCTGCATGAGTCTTCCTTTGCCTTTTCCCCCTCTGTTTTCATCTGGTGATTTGTCCAGTAAACACACCTTCTATATTAGTGAGACACCACTATGGATGAATGAGCACAGGAGGCACAGCAGACAGCACCATGGTCAGTCTGGGGGGAGGGTACTGTTTAAATGTATTACATCGCAGCTTATAAATCATTAGATGTGGTGTCTGCATCAGTTTTCTTTTCTTTGGCTTTTTTCTCTTTGTTTTCACCTGGTGATCTGGCCAGTAACGCACCTCCTGTATTATGCCCCGTACACACGATCGGACATTCCGACAACAAAATCCATGGATTTTTTCCGAAGGATGTTGGCTCAAACTTGTCTTGCATACACACGGTCGCACAAAGTTGTCGGAATTTACAAACGTCAAGAACGTGGTGCCGTACAACATGTACGACGAACCGAGAAAAATGAAGTTCAATAGCCAGTGCGGCTCTTCTGCTTGATTCCGAGCATGCGTGGCACTTTGTACGTCGGAATTGTGTACACACGATCGAAATTTGCGCAAATGGATTTTGTTGTCGGAAAATTTGAGAACCAGATCTCAAATTTTGTGCGACGGAAATTCCGATGGAAACTGTCCGATGGAGCCTACATACGGTCGGAATTTCCGACAACAAGCTCCGATCGCACATTTTATGTCGGAAACCGACCGACCGTGTGAATGCGGCATAAGAGTGCCTCCACCCTGGATGAATGAGCACAGGCGACACAGCAGACAGCACCATTGTCAGTCTGGGGGGAGGGTATTGTTAAATGTATTAGCAGATTTAAATACACTAACAAATTGAAGTCAAACTCCAGCTCACACTTTATAACTAGTTCCAGTAAACATTTTTTTTTCCTTTTGGGATAAAAGTTTTCCATAAATATATAAAAGCTGATCAATTTAACCACTTGCCGACCACCCTATAGCACATTTACTGCTGCAGGGTGGCCATGTTGCGCAGGATCACGTATATATATATATATATATATATATATATATACATGATCCTGCACTTCCAGGAATTGGGTACGAGTGCGCGCCTCCAGCGGCTCGTGATTCTACAGAGCAGGAGCTGATCAGAGGGTCCTGCAGACTCGATGTCCCCCGGCACCTGCTGATCATTCTGTACACAGGCAGAACGGCGATCTGCCTATGTAAACAAGGCAGATTGCCATTCTGTCAGTACAGAAGGAATGGATCCTGTGTTCCTGTAAAGCAGGAACACCAATCCATGCCTTCCACTAGTAAAAGCACCTCCCCCACAGAAACACATTTTAGAAAACACATTGGCTGTGTGTTCAGAGGCAGCAATCTGAACACACGCGAGGACGTCTAACTCTCTAGATCCATGTGCCAAAGGCACCCTCCAACAGGATCATTCCACAACTATTTTTACTAGCAGTCCTGATGAAGGGGGAGCCTCTAGTCCCCCGAAACACGTTGGCCTCTTTATATTGCTGAAACTTCAAATAAAATGCAAATTAATTACCTTTTTGATCACCGGGCGCTCCTTTATCCTCATTTCTTCTACATAACATGCAGAGAAGACCGTAAGGATGCACACCGAGGTAACAGCCCAAGCCCATAACAGGGCTCATCCCCACCTTTTTCCTAACTGGACATGGACTTCTGGAAACTAATTCTTTCCCTCTGCTCACACCCTACCAATCTACAACACTGACCGATAGAGTCAGTCCAGCACGATCTACATCCATTCTTCTCAGTGCATATTTTTAGCACTGATCACTGTATTAGTGTCTCTGCTTCCTACAAAATGTCAAAAGTGTCAGTTAGTGTCCGATTTGTCTGCCGCAATATCGCAGTCCCGCTATAAGTCACTGATCACCGCCATTACTAGTAAAAAAAATATATATAAATACAAATTCCATAAATGTATCCTATAGCTTATAGATGCAATAAATTTTGCACAAACCAATCAACATACGCTTATTGGGATTTTTTTTACCAAAAATATGTAGCAGAATACATATTGGTCTAAATTGATGAAGAAATTTGATTTTTTACTTTTTTTTTTATTGGATGTGTTTTATAGCAGAAAGTAAAAAATATTGTTAGTTTTTTATTACAAAACTGTCGGTCGTTTTTTGTTTATAGAGCAAAAATTAAAAACCATTGATTAAATACCACCAAAAGAAAGCTCTATTTGTGGGAAAAAAGGACATAATTTTTATTATTGTCAATAATTGTCATTTAAAATAACCCAGTGCTGTATTGCAAAAAATGGCCTGGTTGGTTAACCTAAAGTGGTTAATCAATCCTGCCAATCCTGTGTTAAGTGGTGTGTCTCACCCATGTAAACTTATACATTCTGCTGGAGAGCTTTTGCTTTTTTAAAAACAACAGACTTTCTGGCTGGATCACCAGATGAAAATAGAAGAAATAAAGCCTAAAAAAGGAAACTAATACAGTCAAAAGAATGGTAAGCTGCAATATAATACATGCTTGCTTTTGGGTTTAATACTGCTTTAACTGCTTCAGCCCAGAAAGATTTTACCCCCTTCCTGTCCAGAGCACTTTTTGCAATGCGGGGCTGCGTCACTTTAACTGACAATTGCGCGGTCGTGCGACGTTGCACCCAAACAAAATTGACGTCCTTTTTTTCCCACAAATAGAGCTTTCTTTTGGTGGTATTTGATCACCTCTGCGGTTTTTATTTTTTGCGCTATAAACAAAAAAAAGTGACAATTTCGAAAAAAACGCATATTTTTTTTACTTTTTGCTGTAATAAATATCCCCCAAAAATATATAATTTTTTTTTCTCAGTTTAGGCCGATATGTATTCTTCTACATATTTTTGGCAAAAAAAAAATCGCAATAAGAGTATATTGATTGGTTTGCGCAAAAGTTATAGCGTCTACAAAATAGGGGATAGTTTTATGGCATTTTTATTATTAATTTTTTTTTTTACTAGTAATGGCGGCGATCAGCGATTTTTATCGGGACTGTGACATTATGGCGGACACGTCGGACGATTTTGACACATTTTTGGGACCATTGGCATTTATACAGCGATCAGTGCTATATAAATGCATTGATTACTGTAAAAATGTCACTGGCAGGGAAGGGGTTAACACTTGTGGGCGATCAAGGGGTTAATGTTTTCCTTAGTGTGTGTTCTATCTGAAGGGGGGAGTGGACTATGTAGGGGAAGAGTTAGATCGCTGTCCATACTCTGTATGAATAGATGATCTGTTATTTCTCCCCTCAGAGAACCAGATTCTGTGTGTTTACACACACAGATCCCAGTTCTCTGTGTGCCCCGAGGGATCGCGGGAGCCCAGCAGTGATCGCGACCTCCGGCACTCGAATCGGCTCCGTGGGAGAGCAAAAAAAGGAAACCGACGTAAAATGATGGCGGTTCGCGTAGCCGAGCCATGTTGCCACAGTATAACTGCGGCGACTGGTCGGCAAGCAGTTAAAGTGGTTGTAAAGGCAGAAGGTTTTTTTTTATCTTAATGCATTCTATGCATTAAGATAAAAAACCTGTGTGCAGCAGCCCCCTTTAGCCCCCCTAATACTTACCTGAGCCCATCTCCATCCAGCGATGTTGCAGGAAAGACTCACCCGGGACTCTCCTCCTCATTGGCTGAGACAGCAGCGGAGCGCCATTGGCTCCCGCTGCTGTCAATCAAAGTCAGTGAGCCAATGAGAAGAGAGGGGTGGGGCCTAGCCAAGGCTCTATGTATGAATGAACACACGGAGCAGCGGCTCGGCTAGGGAGCCCTCATAGCAAGCTGCTTACTGTGGGGGCACTCGTCAGGAGGGAGGGGCCAGGAGCAGCGAAGAGGGACCCGAGAAGAGGATCGGGGGTGCTCTGTGCAAAACCATTACACAGGGCAGGTAAGTATAACATGTTTGTTATTTTTAAGCACAAAAAAATGAGACTTTACATTCACATTAAATCTTCCAATGGGAACTCCTGTTCTGGATACAACTGTCTAACCGGAGATTCCCTCTTTGAAGACATTTTCACTCACTTCCTGTTGTGTCTCCGACACAAGTGAAAGTAAAATCTCTGCAATTGGACTCAGGCAGCAAGAAACCTCTGGTAGGGGTTTTAACCCTTCCCTGCCCAGTCCAAAACTAGTTTTGGCTACAAAAAGCTTTACTGTATATAAACCAGATATTCTTTTACATACAAAATAATAGCTTTCAAGTAAAGGTTTTTACATAAATTAGGGTGTGCTGGCGTAAATGAGTAGGGACTTTTTTTTAAAGTAATATTATAAGGACTGAGAATGTTTAGAAAGTTCACACTGATGTGGACAAACTGAAATCCTTAGCCATGTTTGGCATTTCTGCTTTTTTATGTGGTGTGACCCAAACAGCATCGAATAGAAAAACCACAAAAAAGTCTTTCTTTGCTAATTCCTCTGGTCTTTCACTTTTTCTATGGCATCAAGCTCTGAGTGACAGTTGTGAATTGAGGAAGAATTAAGTAGCAGAGAAGCACCTGTTTATACTGCTCCTTGAATTTTAAGGTTTGCTGAAAGCAAACAAGCAGGTGAAGAGGTTGGGATGATGAAAGACAATGACCCATTACCAGGGACTTAATGGTGTTCTAAAGGAGATAAATGTCTTTGAAGTAGTACCCTTAAATTCTGTAACCTCCCTGATGACCTTTCCACCCACGTTTATAGCACGTTGTTTAAATCCATCCTCTGCAAACTCAAATGATTCAAGCTGCTGTGTCAGTTATTTACCAAAGGGGCTTACATCTGTATAAAGTCCATAAAACAAGTTGCTGGTTTTCAGGTTTGCTCATGAAAATACCAGTTTTATGCATTTCAGGTCATAAAAGCTCAATGAATCAACTGCTACTCATTTAGAGGGATGGTCAGAATTTTTATCTGTCTTCAAAAATTTAAGCTGATTAGTTGAGCTCCAGGCAAATGGCTAAATACTAAGGATGAGCTCCGGTGTGTTCGCATGCTGAACGCGCCGAGCCCGCCAGGAAGTCAGCACGGCGCTAATCACAATTAGTGAGACATTTTCTGATGTGCGGCTGCAGAGATCGGGAAATGTCTCCCCACCTGTGATTAGCGCTGCGCCGTGCTGACTTCCTAGCGGGCTTGGCACGTTCAGCATGCGAACACGCCGGAGCTCATCCTTACTAAATACAGAGATGAAATACATATACTAGACCTATTTTACCTAACCAATGATTTATTTTTCTGTCCATTCTCTCCTACAAATTTCTACAGCACTGCCAGAAATAGGGATGGGCGAACGGTTCGGCCCGAGCATGAGTTTGGGCCAAACTTTGGCTGTTCAGCTGTTTTCCGAACAACCAAATTATCAGGTCCTTCGACCATTTGTTCGACCCACCGAATGACCACAATGCACTGCACTGCCGCACAGTGCATTGAAAGCCCTGATTGGCTGAAGCAATGAAAGCTTCGCCCAATCTGGGCACAGAGCACTGTCAGAGCCATGATTGGATGCTGTCATGATGACTGTATCCAATCATGGCCCTTTTCTCTTAATGCCGCCCCACACTATAAAAGTATTCTTTCCATAGCGCCCATTTGTAGTGTGATAGCGGCGTGGAGATAGATAGAACAGGGTTCTGGTCAGTGCTATTAGACAGTTAGTGTGCTATTCTGATTCTATTGTCAGTGTAGAATATGAGTTTAGTGTGCATCTAGGGATAGTTCAGTGTAAGTGTAGTGCCACCATTCATCTTTACATTAGTGTGAATGTAGGGATAGTTCAGTCAGTGTGAGTGTAGTAACCATTTAACACAGTACATTTCTGTGCATTAGTGCACACAGTATATTTCAGTTGCATTACTGCAAGTTTAACGTTGTACAGTTCAGTGCGTTACTGCAAGTTTACCGCCATATAGTTCTGTGCCTTACTGCAAGTTTAATGCTGTATATTTCATTGCATTACTGCAAGTTTAACGCCATATATTTCATTGCGTTACTGCAAGTTTAATGCCATACAGTTCTGTGCATTACTGCAAGTTTAACGCTGTATAGTTCTGTGAGCTACTGCAATTTTAACGCCGTATATTATATTGTGTTACTGCAAGTTTAACGTCATATAGTTCTGTGCGTTACTGTAAGTTTAACGCTGTATATTTTATTGCATTACTGCAAGTTTAACGCCATATAGTTCTGTGCATTACTGCAAGTTTAACGCCGTATATTTCACTGTGTTACTGCAAGTTTAACACCATATAGTTCTGAGTGTTACTGCAAGTTTACCGCCGTATAGTTCTGTGCATTACTGCAAGTTTAACACCATATATTTAATTATGTTACTGCAAGTTTAAAGCCATATATTTCATTGCATTACTGCCAGTTTAAGGCCTTATAGTTCTGTGCGTTACTGCAAGTTTAGAGCTGTATATTTCATTGCATTACTGCAAGTTTAATGCCATATAGTTCTGTGCATTACTGCAAGTTTAACGCTGTATATTTCACTGTGTTACTGCAAGTTTAACACCATATAGTTCTGTGTGTTACTGCAAGTTTACCGCCGTATAGTTCTGTGCATTACTGCAAGTTTAACACCATATATTTCACTGCGTTACTGCAAGTTTTATGCCATATCGTTCTGCACATTACTGCAAGTTTAATGCTGTATATTTCATTGCATTACTGCAAGTTTAACGCTGTATATTTCATTGCGTTACTGCAAGTTTAACACCATATTTCATTGCGTTACCGCAAGTTTAACGCCATATAGTTTGGTGCGTTACTGCAAGTTTAACATAGAATATTTCATTGTGTTACTGCAAGTTTAACGCCATATAGTTCTGTGTGTTACTGCAAGTTTACCGCTGTATAGTTCTGTGCATTACTGCAAGTTTAACGCTATATATTTCATTGCGTTACTGCAAGTTTAACGCTGTATATTTAATTGTGTTACTGGAAGTTTAACGCCATATATTTCATTGTGTTACTGCAAGTTTAATGCCATATATTTCATTGCATTACTGCAAGTGTAACGCCATATAGTTCTGTGTATTACTGCACGTTTGAGGCAGTATATTGCAATATATTATAGCGTATCCGTGGAGTGTGTCTGTGTAGTGAATACTCAAATTAAAGTGCACCAAACACCACTTTCCATTGATTAAAGTGCATCCACGTACACATCTTTATTACATTTTGTTAATAAGCACCCCCCCATCGTGTCTGGGAGGACAGCAAGGAGAGGCAGATGTTCCCATGACACTGTAAGGGGGCCAGCAGTGTATGTGTACCACAGGCAAAGGTGGACTGTCAGTCCTCAGGAGGGCATCATTTTTTTAGTGATGTTGCCCAGGCTATCCAGCCACAGCATGTAGAGGAGGTGGTGGACAGGCTTACTAAACCGTCCTCATCCTCCGTCACCCAAGCAGAGACTAGTGCGTAGTCCCCTGAAGCTGCCAGAGTGACTAAACCTGCCTCCTTGTCCATAGCTATTCCTGTCATAGCCGCAGCATTGGGCATTGAGGAGTCAGCGGAGTCATTCGAACACAGCGTCAGCCACTTGCTCTTTGACGATGCACAGCCATTACTCGATTTTGATGTTGGTTCTGAGGTTGGGGAAGGCAGAAACATGAGCCTACAGAGAGGGGAGAACACTGGTACACAAATTGGCATTCATGTTCCCCCAGCCACAGCGTATTGCCAAGTTGTCTCCAGTGGTAATGAGGATGGAGGAGATGATGATGATTAGGTCACTGACTTGACTTGGGTGCCAGATAGAGCAGAGGAGAAAAGTGACAGTGAGGCACAACCCCAACGAGGCAGCCATCATGGAAGAGTAGAGAGCAGCCACCCTATTCCATCACATTGTGGAACTGTTATCTCCCGACTCACTTCCCACAGCTCAGCTGTCTGGGCCTTTTTTAGTACATGTGCAGCCGATCGGACTGTTGCTATTTTCAAACTTTGTCTCAAGCACATCAAGCGTGGCAAAAACACCAACCATTTGGGTACCACATACTTGACAAGGCATTTAACCTCCCACCACTCAGCCCGTTGGCAAGAGCACCTAAAAGCAACACAAAAGGGGCACAAATCTGTCCCTCCTCCTTACTCACCTCAGTCTATCCCTGCTATACCTCATGACCTCTCAGTAGCCTACACTGACAGGGATGATGGTATAGCGCAGGGTGTCCAAGGTCCTTGCAGCACATCTGCAAGCAGCACACCACCAGCTGTAGACTATAGCTGCCAAATTTCTCTGCTCCATCTGCTGCAGCGGAAAAAAAAGGTCCCTGCCACCCACATGCCCAGCATCTAAATCCAAGCTTGTCAAAGCTGCTGGCTCTACAACTTCTGCCTTTCCGCCTGGTGGATTCTTCCCCCTTCGTTGAATTTGCATAATGTGCTGTACCACAATGGCAGGTTCCCAATCGCTATTTCTTTTCACGTAAGGCCATTCCAGCTCTCTAGCATCACGTGAAAGGCAATGTTGTGGCATCGTTGGGAAAGACAATCAGCCACAAAGTCTACGTTACTGCTGACACATGGTCCAGCAAGCATGGGCAGGGATGATATATTTCATTCACAGCGCACTGGGTAACTCTGCTTGCAACTCGGAAGTATGCAGGACAGGGCTCAGTGCTGCAGCTTGTTGTGTCCCCACGTCTCCATACAGCTGGTGATGATGTGAGATTTGTCAGCTCTACACCCTCCTCCATGCCCTCCTCTGCTGAATTGTCCTATGAAGTACCCCCTAAGCATTCAAAGGGCTATTAAATGAGTCAGGCTAAAAGGTGCCATGCAGTGCTTCAGTTGGCATGTCTAGGGGACAGGAACCAGGGGTGTGACAGGCCCAGAGGTGGTTCACGCCACGCCAGCTGGAGCCAGGAATGGTGGTGTGTGATAATGGCACAAACCTCCTTTCCGCCCTTAGACAGGGAAAGTTGACACATGTGCCATGCCTGGCACATGTCGTCAATTTGGTGGGGCTGCATTTCCTAAATAGGTATCCAGGGTTGGAAGATCTACTAAAGCAGGCCAGAAGAGTCTGTAGCCATTTTAGGTGATCATACACAGCCAGTGCTGGTTGACTGAAATTCAGGGGGAATTCTACCTGCCCATAAACCGCCTGACTTGTGACATGCCCACCAGGTGAGACTTGACTTTGGCAATGCTGCAGTGGCTGCACATGCAGCAGAGGGCCATCAACGAGTACCTGTGTGAGTATGGCACAACGACAGGCTCAGGCCGGCTTGGTTTTTTTCCCCACGCCAATGGCTGCTCATAAAGGATGCTTGCACTGCACTGTAACCATTTGAGGAGGCCACAAGGATGGTGAGCCATGACAATGCATGCATCAGTGACACAATCCCTTTGTGTTCCTGCTGGAGCAGACTCTGCATGGTATTATGGACAGGGCATTCAAGGCAGAGCAGCGAGGCGAACAGGAGGACTTCCTTTCCTCTCAAGGCCCACTTTATACAGACACCATTGTTCCTATGCCACAGAACACACAAGAGGAGAGAGAGGAGGAGGAGGATTCTGGCAGTTTCAATGAAGCAGAGGAAGACATACATCAAACAGTAAGAGATGGTTTTCCATCCACAGAACCCTTGAGAGTAGTATGTGGCTGGGAGGAGGCAGTTCCAGATACTGTAATCCTCAGTAACCCCGAGGAGTCTACTTCTCATGCCTCCGCAAATTTGCAGTGCGTGGGCTCCCTCATGTATCAAAGCCTGTGAAAGGACCCAAGAATATGTGGCGTAAAGGAAAAGAATCACTATTGGTTGGCAACCCTCCTTGACCACCGTTATAAGGGAGGAGTCTCAGAACTCATCCCGTTCCCACAGAGAGTGCAGAAGATGAAATCTCTTGAGGACAACTTAAAGAGTTTATCAAACACTTTTCCCAACTCAGGTAGGTTACAGCATCATAGAAAACTTAGTTTTGAGGCTTCTGTTGGTCAAGAGAGGAGCAGTGGAGAAGGCATGATGCATTTCTGAATTTCTTTAGTCCTCGTCGCCCAGGGCTGTCAGCTTCCACATCCCATCAGCAGCATCTGCATCATATGGTGGACGATTGTCTAGGGGTGAAAACAGAGGTGCAGAGCTTTCCAGTCGACAATCCACTCGCTTACTTGGTCATGAGAATAGACCACTGGCCAGAACATGCCCAGTATGCTATTGAGCTGTTGGGCTGCCCTGCATCCAGTGTGCTTTCCGAATGGGCATTCAGTGCTGCTGGAGGTTTTGTTACTGATTATAGAACGCGTCTGTCCACAGAGTGCGTGGACTGTCTGACTTTTATCAAAATTAATCAGTCCCGCATTACCAGCAGCTTTAAAGACCCTGATGCCAATGTTGCCGATTAAGTGTTTTTGGGATCTGGAATCTCTGCAGGACTTCTAGGCTGCCTAGTGTTGTGGATGTTGATTTAATCTGGAAGAATGTTTTTAATGTAGTTTTCATGGGCAAAATTAAAACCCAAAGACCAATTTTTTTGCACCTGTTTGACAGGTGCATATCATTGAAATTTTTGACAGCAAGGCCAATGTTTGCTTTCATCAAGAGTACCTCTATAGGGTTACGGTGTGAAGGTGCCACTGACACCCAAAGACCAATTTTTCCACACCTGTTTGACAGGTGCATATCATTGCAGTTTTTGACAGCAGGGCCAATTCTTCCTTTCATTAAGAGTATCTCTATAGGGTCACCGTGTGAAGGCGCCACCGACACCCAAATAACAATTATTCCTCACCCATTACTTCTATCCAAAGTCTGTGGTAGAGACACCAGAATTTATCCAAAAAATCTCTAATCTTGTTCCCAATGCACTACATCATGGCCTTATCATACAGACTGGCTCCCCCAAGCCATTGCTTACAAAATAAAGAAAGCTTTCAGGGAAAATGTCATTTTTTGGGCTTTATAAATGCAATTATTGCATCTTCTATACACAGTACAGATGTGCCACTTAACAGGTGGACTAAGGGGACCCCCCCAGGCACTATATTGAAAGGAATTTTTCATTTTTATACTTTCACTTTAAGCATCAATAAATCACTGCTCATTTAAAAATGAAATTTTTTAGAATTTTTTTTTAAATTGATATATGTCCCCCAGGGCAGTACCCGGTCCCCCATAACCATTGTATGCCCGATTACTTGCATATAAGACTTCAAAATGAGCACTTGATTTTTCATGTTTGGGTCCCATAGACTTCAGTGAGGTTCGTTATTCGGTTCCAAACTTTCGCAATGTTCGAAAGTTCTGGTCTGAACCGAACAGGGGGTTGTTCGGCCCATACCTAGCCAGAAAGCACAGACCTTGCTGATAAGGAATGAGACCATGCTGCAAGTAAGTAATACTTACAGATCTAGTCCCTCAGCCTTTGTCTAGACAGTGAATGGAGAAGCAGCAGACTAATTAGGTAAGCTCCTTATCACTCTTCTTGCTCTTCATGATCTGCATATAAACTGATTACTCTTTGCGCTGCTTCTTTCTTTCCCAGTTTTGCTATACAGGAACTGCAAGAGGCCGATCAAAATCAAATTAATTCTTAGTAAATACACTAGGTGCTTTTTAAAATGTACACTGAATATGTGGGGGGGGGGGGGGTTTACAAAAGGATGGTTTCCCTATTACGGTGATCTGCGAATTGCGGCCCGGGGGCCAGATGCGGCCCTTTGCTTGCTTTTAACTGGCCCTTGGGGCATTATTTCATCCGCTGAAACCAAAAATAGGGCATAATTTACCCCCACTGACCCAGATGAAGAGGCGCACATCCTCCTAATGACACAGAGGATGAGGCACAGTTCCTCCCAATGACTCCAATGATGGTGCACTATTGCTCCAAATGACACCAACAATTGAGCCCAATGACACCAATTCCTTCCACTGACTCCAAAGATAGGTCATTGTATTTCCCCACTGACAATGGGACCTTTTCCACTTCCACTACCTTTTCCTTCCATTGACTCCACAGATAGGTCATTGTTTTTCCCCACTGACGATGGGACCTTTTCCACCTCCAATAGTCACAGTCCGGCCCCCTTACAGTGTGAAGGACATTAGACTGGTCCCTTGCTTGGAAAGTTCGGAGACCCCTGCTCTATTAGAACAGATGCATAGGAGCTACTATCTCCTGTGTAATGCCTGGTCAGCCGCAAGAACACAGAACTCATCCTGGGAAGTCTCTGCAAACCTCCACGTGAAATTCGTGCAAAAAAACGATAAAGGCTGGTGCTGGCCCCTGCAAATGAAGGGAATTCCTTGGGGACGCCCAGGTACCTGAACTTGTGTCCCGATTGGAAGTTTTTTCCTCTATTACATTTCTGTGGACAACCAAAAATTTGGGATTTTCTTTTACTTTCACTTTTAATGATAACTGTAAACAGGAAAAATAGAGAGGGTGAATTTCCTTAAAGGGGGAACAGACAGCAATAAAAAACTGACAGGGGGTCTAATCCCTCTCTACTCCATCCAAAGCTAAAAAATAAAGGTTGCCTTTAGTTATACTTTAATCATGGCTCCTCTATTAGGGTCTATAGAAATAAAGGCCTCATGTGTGGGACTTGTAGTTTTGCAACGGCTGGAGGGCACCCACGTCCTAATCTAACATAAGTAAAAATGATAGTCAAAAGTCTAAGGAAGAATGTGCTACACTCCTCACCTATGCTCACTGATCCTAGGGTCAGTATTAGGGATGAGCTCGATGTTAAGGCCAAAGCGCGAACATTATGGGGCATTTGTGGCAAATTGGAGTGCCGCAGAACTCCACATAATGCACTGCGAGATCGCAGTGCATGGCTGTATGATGATTGGCCAAAGCATGCACCTGACCTGCATGCTTTGGTCAATGACAGCGCCCTCTGCTAAGAGGGCCATAATTGGCCAAAGGCAGGGTGCCTTTGGCCAATCATGGCTCAGGGGGACTAAGTCCACTCCCCACACCATATAAGGCTGCTTACACAGCGGCCATGTGTAGTGTTGTTGGTCTGGACAGAGAGATAGCTTGATTTAGATTAAGCAGGCAGGTTATTCAGTTAGTGGCAGTGTATATGATATATATATATATATATATATATATATATATATATATATATATATATATATATATATATATATATATATATATATATATATATATATATATATATATATATATATATATATATCTTAGGGTTGTCCCGATACCACTTTTTTAGGACCGAGTACAAGTACCGATACTTTCTTTCAAGTACTCGCCGATACCGATTACCGATACTTTTTTTTTAAATGTCACATGACAGTGTTTTTTGGGTTTTTTTTGGGGGTTTTTTTTTTTAACAGTGCTTGCTTTTTTTTTTTTGGGGGGGGGGGGGGTGAACGGTGTATGTGTGTGTTTTTTTTTTTTTTTTATTTACAACTTTTATTTTTTACAATAATATTTTTTTTATTCTTTATTGTTTTTTTTTTGTTTTTTTTTTAATCAGCCCTTTTGGGGGGCTTTGGTGAGATATCAGGGGTCTTAACAGACCTCTGATATCTCCCCCTTGAGACAGAGAAAGAGACAGAGGATAGAGATTCCCCAGTCCCTTTCTCTGCAGCCTCAGCTGCACTGAGAATGAATGGAGAGAAGACATAATCACAGGAGATTACAATGTTTCAGTTATTGTGAATGGACAGAGTCAGCTGACTCTATCCATTCCATACACAAAGGAAGGAGGAGGGGGACTGAGGAACGGAGGGGGAGAACGGAGGGAGACAGATAAGGAGAGAGGAACGGAGGGGACAGATAAGGAGAGCAGAACGGAGGGGACAGATAAGGAGAGCAGAACGGAGGGGACAGATAAGGAGAGCAGAACGGAGGGGGACAGCGGAGAGGCACAGAGGAAAGGAGGGGGCACGGAGGAGGATGCAGTGACAGTCAGCGGTGAGCGATCACCGCTGTATGTCACTAAAGCTGGTGAAAGCCGCTGGGGGAGAAGCTTGTAACTCCCCCACGCGCCGATCACAGCTGTCTTCCAGGTATCGGGGGAAGTACTTGGGCAAATGCTCGGTATCGGTGCCGATACCGATACTAGTATTGGTATCGGGACAACCCTAATATATATATCTATATATATATATATTTACAGCCAGTCTATTATATACAGTTGCAAACAAAGCCTGGGGAATGCCCAGGAAAATATTCCAAGCCTACTTGCCACCAGCTCGCAGACAACCAAATTGACCTGTCTAACAGTATGCGTTAAAAACAGGGGTTTAGTCCGCACGTATTTGCAAATGCATGCGTAAGCCAAAGAGCCTCGTCACGGCACCCTGATATCTGTGGTCCTAGCACTAAAATATGAGTGTCCCCACAGTGGAGGCACATGCATTCTGATGGATAAATGCAGGCAGGTGGACTGAAGGGCAGCCCACCCCTTCTTAAAGGTACAGGAGCACACCAAAAACCCAGCAAATAGCACTATGGCTGCAAAGGTGCTGGTGCGTTTCTGGACCAATACACACACCAATGTGATCTCAAAAAACTTGCCACCGCCTTCATCTATAGCTATTATATACAGTATCTCACAAAAGTGAGTACACGCCTCACATTTTTGTAAATATTTTATTACATTTTATTTTATTTTACATTTTATTACATTTATTCATGTGACAACACTGAAGAAATTACACTTTGCTACAATGTGTACAGCTTGTATAACAGTGTAAATATGCTGTCCCCTTAAAATAACTCAACACACAGCCAATGGGATCTAAACCACTGGCAACAAAAGTTAGTACACCCCTGAGTGAAAATGTCCAAATTGGGCCCAATTAGCCATTTTCCCTCCCCGGTGTCATGTGAATCATTAGTGTTACAAGGTCTCAGGTGTGAATGGGGAGCAGGTGTGTTAAATTTGGTGTTATCACTCTCACTCACGCATACTGGTCACTGGAAGTTCAACATGGTACCTCATGGCAAAGAACTCTGAGGATCTGAAAAAAAGAATTGTTGCTCTACATAAAGATGGCCTAGGCTATAAGAAGATTGCCAAGACCCTGAAACTGAGCTGCAATACGGTGGCCAACACCATACAGTGGTTTAACAGGACAGGTTTTACACAGAACAGGCCTCACCAGTGGCGGCCCGTCCATAGGGGGCGCATGGGCGCCGCCCCCTCTCCAGGCAGTCACAAAAAAATGTAAAAAAAAAAAATTTTTTTTTAAACTGGCCCTTTAAAAAAAAAATATATGTATGTATATATATATATATATATATATATATATATATATATATAAAGGTCCTTGAGTGCACTGTGTTTGGACGCTGGACACAGTGCAACGCCAGACACAGTGCACTAAGGGGAAGCGCCATGTCTATGCAATCACGAGATTGCAGGCGCGGCGATTCATTTGCGGGCTTTTAACCCGCCCTGCGGCACTCTCCGAAGCGCCGAGTAGCTTCCGTCCGGCGCTTGTAGTATCTATTACTACGGCCGGGCAGTTTGATTGACATCTAAGTTAGATGTCACTTCCTGTTTTCTCTCTCCCATTGCGCCCGGGAGAGAGGAAACAGGAAGTATGAGAGGGACTCCTCCATCGCCGCTGCCAGTGCTCGTGTGAAGGAGACACTGCAGGAGAGGACAACACAGCAAGGTAAGTATCTTACAGCTACACACTAAGGCTACATTTGTTATCGCTATCTGCAGTCCCAATGCACTTCCATTCCTTGACATGGACTATCATAAAAAGCTAAAAGCTGCACCAGAAGTACTGATTCACTGCTGGCATGTGGCATGTGTAAGATAACATCCTGATTGGTGTGATTCTTCTGCAGCCGAACTCAAAAGCTCTTTAAGCCATTTCATGTGAATTTGTTTTGTCTCAATGGTACACAGTGCACTGACATGCACACATATATCTATATATACTGTATGTATATACATTAATGAAGACACAGCCATTCTCTTACACTCTGCCGTTGAGTCCCTGTGTTGGTCTTCCACAGGCTTCCACATGCTGCATTTGGACACACGCTGCATTTGGACACACGCTGCATTTAATGGGACACGCGCTGCATTTAATGGGACACACGTTGCATTTAATGGGACACACGCTGCATTTGGACACACGCTGCATTTAATGGGACACACGCTGCATTTAATGGGACATACGCTGCATTTAATGGGACACACGCTGCATTTAATGGGACACATGCTGCATTTATTGGGACACACGCTGCATTTGGACACAGGATGCATTTGGACACACACTGCATTTAATGGGACACACGCTGCATTTAATGGGACACACGCTGCATTTGGACACAGGATGCATTTGGACACACACTGCATATATACAGCCTTAGATAGATAGATAGATAGATAGATAGATAGATAGATAGATAGATAGATAGATAGATAGATAGATAGATAGATAGATAGATAGATAGATACTCTGCATCCAGTGTAGCTTATATCTACAGTGCACTCTGTGGTGTACTGTTTCTAATACACTTCAGGCGGTGTACACAGTATCTAATACAGTGTGTACAGTGTCTACTACACTTCTGCTGGTGTACACAGTATAAAATACAGTGCAACTGTTGTACAGTTTCTAATACAGTGCAGGTGGTGTACACAGTATCTAATACAGTGTTGTTTAGTTTCTACTACACTTCTGGTGGTGTACACTGTACACAATACAATGCAGCCATTGTACAGTTGCTAATACAGTGCAGGCAGTGTACACAGTATCTAATACAGTGTGTACAGTTTCTTCTACACTTCTGGGGGTGTACATAGTATCTAATACAGTGTAGTGTTGCAAAACAAAATATACATCATGTCCGGAAGGCCACCAAGGAGAGGCAGACCCTCACAGGCCACTAAAAGAGGGCAAGAAGCCTCTGTGTCTACAAGAATATGGTAATAGGTACTTGTGCGCACACCAAAATAATTAAATAATATAACTAATAAAAAGCCAACAATAAAAATATATAAAATGCCTTCAACAACGTCAAAAAATAGGAAAAAGTAGGAAAAAGATAGCAGCCACAAATAATAGTGTTCACACACCTAAAGACAATTGCTAAAAAAAGGGGGGTAAATCTGCGGCGCTAATTAAAATATGTAAAACCACCAAACCATACCAAGAGGTAATATAACCAGATCTCCAGGTATCGATAATGTCTATTGCTTGATCTTCCACTAATTTGTGCAATCAAAGGTCACAGAAAAGCCAGTATTGCATCAAAAAATGAAATGACTAAAAACAAAGACTAAAAAAATTCCACAGAATGGGAATACTGGGTCGCTGTTTATAAATAGCCCATACAAATGTATATAAATAAATTAAAGGTCCATTGAAATGAATAAACAGTAAAAAATATTGAAAAAATATATAAATATATATAGAACCACAGACTCCACAGCTTAAAAAGATCTTCAAACCACTACTCAAATAAATATATCTAAATTAAAACATATCCTTATAAACTATCTGCAATTGTGATAATTAATGCAGCAATCAAAAAATAAATAAGTGATAGGTGAAAAATGACTAGTGAAACAATATGTGTGGTTTTCACAGAATAAAAAATCACGATCTGATAATACCAAAACTATAAATAAAAGTGACTAAAAGTGTCTAATGAAAAAGTAAACCATAAATTGCAACATAAGTGATGTAACAGGGTGTACATGAATAATACTGCAGAAAGCAATAAATTTAAATAGAGCAATCTCCAAAACGTCCCATCCAAAAAAGGAAACTAATCAATCAATAAAGTAGCAAGTAAAAATTATTGCAACAGATTGTGATCACACAGAGTGTAGATGAATGAATATTACTTAAAGAAGATAATAAGTATAAATAAACAGTCTCAAAAAAGTCCCATAGAAGATAAGATCTCCATTGTGACAGATAATTGAAAAAAAACGTGCCAAACAAAGTTGTTCCAAAGATATTCAGTGATAGATAGATAGGGAAGAGAGAGGCGGATCTTTTCGGCTGCATCTTGTCTCTCCGATCACGGCCGGGATCGTTGAGCTGAGAGCAGCCTGAGAGCTTTCTGTGTTACCCAGTTTTCTATGTAAGTGGAATATTGATGAAATAAATATTGAAATTACTTGCTACACTATGGAGCCCTTTCCTTTCTTTTGAGCTGAACCTGAAAGCAGCATTCTGGAGACCTCTGGTAACAAGGAGACTGGGAAGCCGGTGTTTTCATCTGTTACATGCTAAATAGGCTGTGATCGTTCAGCCGGGAGGTGAGAGGCTGGGGGAACCGCTACCATTACACACTATATCTATCACTGAATATCTTTGGAACAACTTTGTTTGGCACGTTTTTTTTCAATTATCTGTCACAATGGAGATCTTATCTTCTATGGGACTTTTTTGAGACTGTTTATTTATACTTATTATCTTCTTTAAGTAATATTCATTCATCTACACTCTGTGTGATCACAATCTGTTGCAATAATTTTTACTTGCTACTTTATTGATTGATTAGTTTCCTTTTTTGGATGGGACGTTTTGGAGATTGCTCTATTTAAATTTATTGCTTTCTGCAGTATTATTCATGTACACCCTGTTACATCACTTATGTTGCAATTTATGGTTTACTTTTTCATTAGACACTTTTAGTCACTTTTATTTATAGTTTTGGTATTATCAGATCGTGATTTTTTATTCTGTGAAAACCACACATATTGTTTCACTAGTCATTTTTCACCTATCACTTATTTATTTTTTGATTGCTGCATTAATTATCACAATTGCAGATAGTTTATAAGGATATGTTTTAATTTAGATATATTTATTTGAGTAGTGGTTTGAAGATCTTTTTAAGCTGTGGAGTCTGTGGTTCTATATATATTTATATATTTTTTCAATATTTTTTACTGTTTATTCATTTCAATGGACCTTTAATTTATTTATATACATTTGTATGGGCTATTTATAAACAGCGACCCAGTATTCCCATTCTGTGGAATTTTTTTAGTCTTTGTTTTTAGTCATTTCATTTTTTGATGCAATACTGGCTTTTCTGTGACCTTTGATTGCACAAATTAGTGGAAGATCAAGCAATAGACATTATCGATACCTGGAGATCTGGTTATATTACCTCTTGGTATGGTTTGGTGGTTTTACATATTTTAATTAGCGCCGCAGATTTACCCCCCTTTTTTTAGCTCTGTGTCTACAGTCAACAGTGCTGGTTGTGGACACGGTGCATCCATTGCAGGTGGCCGTGGGGCACGCTTGTCCTTTTTTTTTCTGCTGCTGGCCATGTTATTGAGCCAGAACATGCAGAAGAGTTGGTGGAGTGGATAACAAAGCTGTCCTCATCCTCCTCATCCTCTGTCACACAGGCTCAGAGTAGCTTGCCTTCCAACGCAGCAGCCAAAATGGCCTATTTCACCGGCTCCTTGTCCACAGTCACTCCTTCTGTAGCCCCACCATCATGCATAGAGGAGTCCCCAGAATTATTAGACCACAGTGTCAGGTACATGCTGCTGGAGGATGCGTAGCGATTTGAAGGCTCCGATGTTGGTTCCCAGGTTGAGGAACGGAGTAACCTGAGCCTAGAGGGAGGGGGTGCCCAAGAAGGACAAGAAACTGACAGTCATGTTCCCCTAGCTGCAGCATACTGCCAAGTTTGCTCCTGTGATGAGGAGGGAGGGGGTGATGAGGTCACTGACAGTACTTGGGTGCCTGAGAGAAGAGAGGAGGAGGAGGCACAACTCCAACGAGGCAGGATGTCCTCTAGGGGCAGCTTAAGGGCAGCCACCCTTTTGCATCACACCGCAAAGCTCCGCAGGTGCAGGGCGCTGCTGACAACACTTGAAAGACCCACATCAAAAAAAGGCGGAATTCTCCTTGCTCCTCATCTGGGATCTCCAACCCTACTATACCTCCAGTCCTCTCAAAAATCTGCACTGAGAGGAATGAAGGTATAGCAATAGGTGTCCCAAGTACTTGCGGCCAATCTGCTAGCAGTACACCACATCTTTTCCCTACCTCAGTTGCTAAACCGTAAAAAGAAATTTGGTCCCAGCCATCCACATGCTCAGCGTCTAAATGCTAGCTTGGCCAAATTGCTAGCACTACAACTGCTGCCTTTTCAGCTGGTAGACTCTGCCCCCTTTCGTGAATTTGTAGAATGTGCTGTACCTCAGTGGCAGGTTCTAAAACGTCATTTCTTTTCACGGAAGGCCATTCCGACTCTTGGTATGTGGAAGGCAATGTTCTGGCCTCGTTGGACATGGCAGTCAGCAGTAAGGTACATATAACCACTGACTCATGGTCTAGCAGGCATGGACAGGGACGTTACCTTTCCTTCACGGCGCACTGGCTAACTCTGCTGGCAGCTTTTCCTCCATGGCCTCTTCTGCAGATTTGTCCTCTGAACCAGCGGTGCTCCATAAGCGTTCAAGGGGCTACGCAAGCCAGAACGAGACGTTGTGACGTCACCCGCGGCCACCGCGCATGCTCCATCCTGCTTGTGTGTACACACCATCGTGAATTGCTGTCGTACTTGCACTTGAGAAGTGCTCGTTTTGTAAGTGTTATCTTTCATCTTCTTTTAAAAAAACCTTGTTATACGGAGAGCACTATTTTTGTCCATCTTCTGTGTTCCATATACTATCGAGATTATCTTGATCCTCATTAACCTGCTATGTGACGGAGATCCTGTTTGCTGATTTAGAGTGCATCATCTCTTTATGACCCTTATGGGAATGCCTATTTAACCCTCTGTAATTAAAGGGTTCTGGTCGCCAGGTGAGGGGCCATTCTTTATATCGGTGGAGGGCACATCAATCAGTCACTTTTACTGGCATGTTGTTACATCACGCTTGAATGGTGGAATCTTACAGGAGTCTTTTGGACTTTTTTGTTATTGCTCTCTGGATGATTTTATTACACTATTGTCCTAAGGACATTCTTTTACCTTATTGTTGACCTTGCATCTAGTTGTACTATTTACATTATCCCTTTATGCAATATGTTCTGTTCTACCTAGCGCTGCACCTTATTTAGTAATATTCATTTGAGGGATTTGATTGTTTGACCCTGGTGTTCAGCTGCTCATTTTACATATACGCGCTGATTTATCTTTTACATTTGGGCTACGCAAGCAGTCCGGCTAAAAGATGCCATGCGGTGCTTGAGTTGGTTTGCCTAGGGGACAGGAGCCACACTGGGGCAGAGATTCTGTCAGCTCTGCAAGGGCAGGCTCAGAGGTGGTTGATGCCACGCCAGCTTCAGCGAGGAATGGTTGTATGCGACAATGGCACCAACCTTCTCTCTGCCCTCCGACAGGGACACTTGACCCATGTTCCATGTTTGGCACACGTCCTGAATTTGGTGTTGCAGTGGTTCTTGAGCAGGTACCCAGGCTTACAGGATCTCCTGAGGCAGGCCAGAAAAGTCTGTGGTCATTTCAGCCGGTCATACTATGCCAGTGCTCGGCTGGCTGACATTCAAAGGGAATGCAACCTGCCCACCAACCGCCTCATTTGTGACATGCCCACCAGGTGAAGCTCAACATTGGCAATGCTGAAGTGGCTGCACACACAGCAGAGGGCCATCAATGAGTACCTGTGTGAGTATGGCACCAGGACAGGGTCAGGGGATCATGGCTTCTCTTCTCCATGCCAGTGGCTACTGATCAAGGATGCATGGACTGTCCTGTCACCATTTGAGGATGCCACAAGGATGGTAAGCAGCCACAATGCATGCATCAGTGACACTGTCCCTCTAGTGTTCCTGTTGGAGCACACGCTTCGTAGAATCATGGAAAGGGCAATTGAGACAGAACAGCAGGAGGAAGAGGAGGACTTCCTTGCCTCTCAAGGCCCCCTTTATCCAGATAGCATTCCTGTGGGCCCGCCAAACACACAGGAAGAAGAAGAGGAGGATTGTGTCAGCATGGATGTAGAGGATAACACTCAGCAGCAGTCTTCAAGGGATGGTTTTCAGTCCCCAGAAACCCAAGGAGTTGTACGTGGCTGGGAGGAGGTAGTTATGGATCATGTGATCCTTAGTGACCCAGAGGACTCAGAATTTAATGCCTCTGCAAACTTACGCTGCATGGCCTTCCTGATTCTGCAAAGCCTGCGAAAGGACCCTAGGATTCGTGGTATCAAGGAAAGGGATCATTACTGGCTGGCAACCCTTCTTGATCCACATTGCAAGGGTAAGGTTGCAGAACTCATCCTGCCGTCGCAGAGGGAGCAGAGGATGAAACATCTTCAGGAGGCCTGGAAGAAAGGTTTGTGCAATGCATTTCCAGACCCTGAGGTCACAGTTCACAATCCCCACGGTGCCATGATGAAATTCCTGAGTTGCAGTCGGTTGCTAGGGATAACAGCAAACTTATTCCGCCAGGCCCCACATGGCTATAATGGGAAGATAGAACAGAATTTGGACGCCAGTCACTTTATATATTTGTAATGCTTTAATAAGGAACTTTAAAGAAGTAGTAAGAGAGAGCGTTAGGGAAGGTTTCAGATACCATTTGCAGATCACTTACAGACTCCTTGAATCCAAAGGTAAAACAGCTTTCTCTTTTAGCAGATCTTGAGTACCTGGATAGGCCTCTCACACAGACCTAGCAGTCAGTAGAATTTATGGACAAGCCTTTCTCACAGACTTAGCAGCCAGTAGCACTCTTGGATAAGCCTCTCTCACAGACTTAGCAGCCAGGAGCTAGTTACCACAGTTTAGTTTGTAGAATATGATTCAGCTTCTCAGTGTCAGAACCTTTAAGTCATCCAGGAACACTGCAAGAGTAGTTTAGATATAGGTTCGTCCTCCAAACGAGTCACCAGGCCCTCCTGAGAGACCAGCCTTCATCCTGGCTCTCTCCAGCAAGGGTCCTCCCCTGGATCTCCTCAGCTTGGCTCGGCTTCTTCCAAGACAGCCTAAGGACCACCACAGGATTAGTAGGCCCCAGACAGGCTCTGGGCCTACTTGCAGAATTTGTAGCAACACACCCTTAGGCCAGGAGGGCCCGAGGTAATGAATGATACAAGAGCACATGGCTCTGCCCAATAAATACCCCCTTTCCAGAATGTGCAGCAGCCAGGAACCTCCTACTGGGCTGTTCTGGAGAAAGAATATTCATTACATAGCTCAACCTAGTTGTAATTCTCATACTGGCCTGTGGTACCAGTGACACCTACTAGCAATAGTGAGAAGTACACAACTCAGTTAAGTTTAGAACAGAACCAAATAAACTATACAATCAATCTTAGCCGTTTACAGTTAGAGTAGAGATGTAACCGGTAAACCTGAGATTTCCTCACTCTCCATGTTGCATCTACAGAACAGGGAGTGAGGGTAAAGGGTTGATTTACTAAAGGCAAGTAGACTGTTGCCCGCTGCATGTGCAGTTGCTCCAGAGCTTAGTAAATGAGTTAAAGTGGTTGTAAACTCTGTACAATCACTTTTACCTACAGGTAATCCTATATTAAGGCTTACCTGTAGGTGCTGGAAATATCTCCTAAACCTGTATGGTTTAGGAGAAATTTATAATATACGCATGTGCCGACGTCATCGGCACATGCTCATTTTAGAAAGGGCACGATCCTGCCTTTTCTAAAGGGATCATACCGTGACTGGCGGCTCCCGCGCGAATCTGACATCACGTGACTCCGGCCAGTCACAGAACCGGTGTCTGCGGCCCCGGAAAGGAGAGGGGTGAAGGTGGATGCTTCCAGCCAGCAGGGACAGCGGTGACATTGCAGGCTTCGTTTTCAGGTAAGTGACACATAATGGGCTACCATGCACTGCATAGTAGCCCATTATGCTTTATCTTTGCAGTGAAATAAAGAGGAAGTAAAGCTCATCAGGGTTTACTTCCTCTTTAAAGCTTCACTTTTCAAAATATACCCAATCACGTGCACGGAAAATTAAAAAAACAGCATTTTTGGTGGCACATGATTGGATGATGGAAGTCAGCAGAGCTTCTGTTCAGTTACTAAGCTCTGAAGCAATTGCACTATGCAAAGTGAACAGTCTTTTGCCATTAGTAAATCAGCCTCTAAATCTCTCCAATGGATCAAACAATAAACTCAAGGGGAATTCTAAACACTTCCCTATTAAAACAAACAAAATACAATGTTTGGCCACACATATACTCTAAATTCACCTGTAAAAAGAACTGCATAACATTCACTGATGGGGAGCCTTGAGAATAAAACTTGTAAACAGTAAGGGTTTTAAACAATTTAATGCACTTGGAACGATGTGAAGTACGCCTATATATGACAAATTTTGTTTTGTTTTTCACAGCATGGATTAAATTTAAAAAAAAGGTCATGCTGGATTAGACCGATTCTACTGAACCTTGCATACCTATGATGAGCCCTATGAAAAGAAACTTAGTGAAAAGCAAATAACTGAAGAAGAAACCACAGAGCCATTTAATAAGAAAATAGGAGAGAGGAAGATATATGTCCAACAGACATGCCACTGCGTTTTCAATAAAATGTCAGAGGTGAAAACAGAGAAGCAGGGGGCCGGTGAGAAGAAGGTTGCAATATATTAACCTACACAGGGATTTATTGGTCATTAACTAAACAGTATGTGGTAGCAGGCCTGAGGCACATGTGGGTTGCACTGATTCCTATATTTGGTATAGCCTTGGGCTGCAATTGTCATTCAAAAGAAGGCAGGGGAAGTGTACAATTATAATAATATACCGTGCAATGCTGCTGCTTGTAATCGCATGGGAATAGATCCAGGAGTCGTAACTCTTCAATAATTACAGAAACGCAATCAGAAAAGTAACCGTGTTGTTACCCACACAAACCTGAAGGCAACTGAAAATGTGTCAGCGTGGTCAGAAGGGTTTACTACTCTATTAAATTATAACATGCATGAGTTCAGAACTTGGGAAAGAATTCTCTCAGAGTTTCAGACATACCAAACATTTTCTACATTCATGATGACATTTTAGTCAGGTGGACCCACAAGTTTCTCAACTTGGCAGAATGCAACAATCATATTATGTACAATATTGTAAAATAACAATGTTCTTTCTGTAAAAAGCATGATAGTGGAATCAAATCAGTTGACTTTAAAGCCCATCACCAAATCAGTTGACTTTAAAGCCCATCACTAAAGCCTATCACCCACCCATCCATCTGTGACATCATCATGCCACTGCAGTCTTCTGGAGCCTGAGAGGATCCAATCACTGAGCAGCCAGTAGGAAGTGAACAAGGTAGAGATGGGGACACTCATAGAAGGGTGTGCTTTTAGGTAGATTTTTTTACTAAAGATAACGATTAGTTCATGTAGACTGAGGTTATTGATGCCCACAAGTCCCATATATGCATTGCTGGCTGTCTGATGTTTCTGTGCTGAGAGCCCACTCACTGTGCACTCCCATCACAGAGCCTACGCTGTAAAAGACAACTTTCAGCCCCCACTGTTGTCACCACGGAGTCTCCGCTCAGAGCTGAACCTCTGTAGCAATGTCACTTCCGTGCCCAAGATGGAACACATGCTAGCTCCATAGAGAGCAGAAGGAGTGGTGGGGCTCCCTCTAGAGAATAGGCATAATACACTTTGGTGCCGAGTGGGAGGCATTAATGAATGTGAGTGCTTTTGCTTGATTTCAATGTGTTTTAAAGGAGAAGTATCGCCTGAGCTTGTTTGGCTTCTCCTGTGGGTCACAGGAGTACAATTA